>NW_007251107.1:60344-84808 GCF_000164805.1 Carlito syrichta | reverse complement strand
TAGACCCCATTTTCCTCCCCCTTTTGCCAAGCAGCACAAACAACCTAAAGGAACTCTGCTGGCCTAAGCTGAAGGCTCTGTGACTGTGACAGGCATGGCTCACTCTAGAAACCCATTGTTCCTGTTTCCCGTAAACTGCGGTTTCGGCTTAGGTATCAGATATAATTCAAACTCAGGTCACATTTGGGAGCCTTTACACGGTACAAGCCTCTTTATAAGATTTTAAAGTATATTTGTAGAATTAGTATATACTTATGGAGAGCTGTTTTCAGCTTTTCAATGGTATAGATGATTATCAAGAGTGGCCCAGCACAGAGTTTAGGCTGGGCCACATTCCTGAGAGCCCAGCACGTACTTTGGACTGGGCTGCATTCTTTTAGGCCGGCTTTAGCTACAGTCAGTGTAAGGTCTTTTTTCTACCTGTTATAGAAATTGAATGTATTTTATTCATAGAAGGTATTGTAGAATAGGTCATGCTACGAATCATGTTAGTTCAAACATAATCAATCATAATATTTTTAGGTTTAATAAGAATATAGTTAACTTTAGAAATTTCATCGTCTCCACTTTCTACTATTGAAGTTTTGGCCTTAGTACATTTACAGTTTACATTTAGGTTTTAGAAGCTTTGCTGCTGCTAATCAGCTTTATATATTAGAATTAAGAATGGGAAAACTTTCATAGAAATTAGGATAGATATATAGGACTTTGGAATAGCCATTTTGTTAAGAGATTGTAGTCTATTGTTCCAAAAGGTGGCCCACCGTGGACCTTGGACTGGGCCACATCCTGTAGGGCCCAGTGTGATCTTTGGACTGGGCCACATTCTTTAGGAAATTGGCTTAAGCTATAATTAAGAGCTTCCGTAGCATTGTGCAAGTAGTGAAGTTTAAGATAGTCATCATGGGTTTTGTGTGAGCTCTAGAAGTTATTGATTATCAGAGCATCATTGGGCTAGTAAGGATGGCTACACTGCTTTTGAAGAACATTAACTAGCAAAGGGAACAATGAGACCATCTTGGGGTTTGTTCCTCCTCACACCTAAGCATCTGGTGGGTGGGGATGCCCCCCCCCCGCACCTGGCTTTGTGTTCACGTGAAAGACTTGTGAGACGGCCTGTGTAAAATTTGGGGATAAATACCTGCTGTAACTTTCAATAAACGGCTTCTGCTCATTTCACTGAACAGTTGTCCACTTTCTTTCTTTCTCTTTCTTCCTCTTTATATCTATCATTCCATCTTTCTTTCTTTTAATATCTATCCCTACAGATTCGCCGACGCCACCACATCTTCCAAGGGACTCCCCAAAACTTGCAGGGGCTGGCCCCCCGCAGAGGATGTGTGGAATGCCAGTACTCTCGCGTGAGGATCAGTGCTCTTGTATTAGCTTCACGTTTTATTAACTCTCACACTAGGCGTTTGTAGATAAAAACTCAGAGTTCCTGGCAGTGGACACGTGCAGCTTTCCAGAGCACGGTCTTGCCTCCTTCAGCCACACACATGAATCTCTTGGCGCTTTGCCCAGCACGGAGCTATCCTTGGGCTGGATAAGCAAGGGATGGCCACACAGTCTCGTGGTGCCTGGGGCTCTGTGGCTTTCTCCTCAGTAAAACAGTGCACTGTTTGTTTGTTTGTTTGTTTGTTTTACTACTAGCTTCAGATATGCAGAATAATTTATATGAAGAGTACCCAGGCCAAGTGTGGTGGCTAATGCCTATAGACCCAACTACTCAGGAGGTTGAGGCAGAAGGATCACCTGAGCCCAGGAGGTTGAGGCTGCGGTCAACTGTGATCATGCCACCGCACTCCAGCCTGAGCGACAGAGTAAGACCCTGACTCAGGGAAAAAAAAAAAGAGTACTATTGTCAGTTCATTCAAGCCAAATCTACTCTTGTGTCCTATCTCTCAGGTGCTCTGAATTTTCCCCATATTCTCTCTATCAGTTCTAACTCACCCACATATGGTAATAAAATGTTTTATTTCAATGTCTTATCATTCTCCCAAACTCAACAAGCCCAGGATTGACTTTAACAGTTCCTCTGGGGCCTCTGCACTCCCAAACAATCAGTTCTCCTTTATTTTCAGTCTCTAATACCAGTTGGACATCATCCTTCTCCTCATAATTCTTATTAGAAAGTTTAGTGTTGTTTTGGCCTTTTTCCTCTGCTTAATACTTGACTTTCAAGCTCCAGGGAGCTCTGTAGTCTTTTCCTCTCCATTCTAGTTCCTCCCACCCTACTCTAGCCCCCTTTGGTTTTGCATACCAGTAACCTAAGAACCTTTCAGTAATTCAGCCTACATTCTTTTTTTTTTGAATTGGAGTCTCACTCTGTCGCCCAGGTTAGAGTGCAGTAGCATGATCACAGCTCACTGCAACCTTGACCTTCTGAGCAATCCTTCCACCTCAGTCTCCCAAGTAGCTGGGACTACAGGCACGCACCACCATATCTGGCTAATTGTTTGTAGAGATGACATCTTGCTATATTGCCTAGGCTGGTCTCGAACTCCTGACCTCAAGTGATTTTCCTACCTTGGCTCCCAAAGTGCTGGAATTACAGGCATGAGCCACAGTGCCTGACCAAGAAGGCCAGTCTGCATTCTGTTGCTAGACAAGTCTTCCCAAAATGTCACCTCGGGTCAGCCACTCCTGTGCTTAAAAGCTCCCATCATTTTCCACCGACTAATGCACTGCTGAGGACCATAACAGTGATGACAGCAACAAACACTATCACACATGTGCCAGGTCTGGGATGGACACTTTATACATATGCCAACATGAATTCTTTTTTTTTTTTTTAGAAAGCAGGATTTATTGAGAGGACAGGAAAGCTCCCAGAGTGAGAAGGGACCCGAGGGGATTGCCCATGAATTCTTACAACAGCTGCACAGACTAGGTATTATCATCCCTATTTTACAGGTAAGGAAGCAGAGCATCCATGTGTTGAAATGACTTCCTAAGATTCCTAAGGCAGAGATTCAAGTCCAAGTTCAACCACATGCTATACATGTTATGCCATGCTACTTTCAAAAAGCTTGGACTTCCAGTTTTGCTCTAATGTGCGCAGAACCTTCTGACAGAACCTTATCAATGACTGCTCTCTAACAGGCACTCTCTACTTATTCAGTGAGCTGTGGTCTGTGTCCCTCCCTAGTCCAAATGAATACCTTTCTCCCTACCTTGACTTTAATATACTCCCCACCTCAGGAAAGTTCTCTCTTCCACCTTTTGCTTATCTAAATGACCTCATTCTTCAAAGTCCTGATCAAGTTCAATCTGCAACACAGACTACTCTCAAAGCAGGACAGACCACTCTGGTATTCGCTGATCAAGTTCAATCTGCAACACAGACTACTCTCAAAGCAGGACAGACCACTCTGGTATTAGAGCTGATTTAGGATCAGTCCCTCCACAGTTGACCTGCTCACAGTTTTAGACATGGAACTACAGCAGGATGCAGAGATGATGGAAATGCTTAGCAGAGTGGCAGCCTGGTGTTTGGATTCCCTTTTGTGGCTGTGGGACCTCAGACACGCTACTTGTCTTCTCTAAAGCTGAGCTTTCTCATCTGTAAAAGAAGATCAGAATCCTCGTTTGGCAAGGTCGTTACACAAATTTAATGAGATAAAAACATGCAAAGCCTTTTCTGAGGTCTAGCACTTGGTAGTCTCTAAATACATGTGAGTTTCTTTTCCTCTTTGAGGGTAGGGCTATGACTCATAGTTTAAGAACCATCACATTTGATTAGCAACAGCTCATGGGTTTTCAGTTGTGTAACAGGATATTGAGTTGCTTGATTTAACTGAGTCTTTTAGATGCAAGAGAAAATATTCCAAGTATCCAGAACCAATGTCAGAACACTAAAATGTCAGAATCACCCCAAGGAGAGAAAGCAGAGTCGATTTTGGAAGTGGATTTGGGATAAGATTTTCCCTGAAGTGAAAGCAGGAACTTGAACAGATGTTTATATGCTCATGTCCATAGCAACGTTATTCACAATAACCAAGAGGTGGAGGCAACACAGATTTCCACAAAGTGTGGAATAGACATACAGTGGAATATTACTCAGTCTGAAGAAGACAGGACATTCTATACATGCTAGAACATGGATGGATCTTGAAGGCATTGTGGTAAGTGAAGTAAGCCAGTCACAAAGGGGCAAATGCTGCATGATTCAACTTATGTGAGGTTCCTAGAGGAGTCAAATTCACAGAGACAGAAGGTAGGATGGAGGCTGCCAGGGACTGGGAAGAGGGAACAACAGGGAGTACTATTGAATGGGGATAGAGTTTCAGTTTGGGGTGATGAAAATTTCAGGTATGGATGGTGGTGATGGTATACAACGATGTGAATATTTAGTGCCACAGAATGTTACAATTAAAGATGGTAAAGGATAAGTTATATGTTATGTGTATTTAACCACAATAAACAAAATTTTACAAAGAAGAAGAAAGGATGGAATAGTCATGGGGCCTTGCCTAAATTTTCACCCAGTGGCAAGAGCACGGTCCCCACCGAGCAGGTATACAGGGACAATGAGGGACACAAGTGAAGTCCCACTGGTTCAAAGTGCAGGTGACACAAGTAACAGTAACCTGACTCAAACTGGCTTAAACTATAAAGCAGATTTACTGGCTGAGAAAACTATTCTAGGCCTATGGGATGGTCATGTTGGCTGGGTCGACCAAATGTCCACTTCAGCTAGGTTGACTAGATATCCACTTCGGTTGAGTTGACCAGATGTCCATGTTGGCTGGGTAGACACTTTTTAAAGTGTTAGGAGTACTTGTAGGGTTTATTAAAATCCCATAGCTGGACCCTGCCCTGTAGCTTCTAACTTATCATGGCTAGGTTGGGCCAAGGGTTTGCCTTTCCAGCCTCTGCCAGGGGTGCTGAGGCTGCTCTGGGAACCATGTGTTCTCAAATGTGTGTGTGTCCAGGATAGGGTTCCTGCTCTGCAGGCTCTTGCTTTTCCCCTCCATCTATCAGCTTATCTCCAGGCTGGTTTCCCCCAATAACTGGAGTATGCGTCCCAGTTCCAGGTCTCACCTCTGCATACCACATGGTCCAGAGCAAGAGAAGTGCCCTGTGTACCCAGCATTCCAGGCACAGGCCTAACTAGATCACTTGAGATCTGAGGCCCCCTACAACCGGTTACTCTGGCCAGAACCTGTGGATTGGCCTCTGTTTGGTACTGGGGGTGCCTTTAATGTCCCTGGAGTCACTGGATCCTGAGAGGAAATGTGAAAGGGGCAAGAGATGGTGGGGAAGCTGTCAACAGACATCCACAAGCTCTGAAGGGAAGCTTGAGGTAGGCAGATGCTTGGTCACATGAGCCTGAAACCAGGGGACAACCACTGAACGATTCTATTCAGACCCATTTCAGCAAGATCCATTTCAGCAAGATAGCTCCGGCAAGAGTCTAGAAGGAGGTTAAGGAGAGAGGCAACTCTGAGGGGTCCTCAGAGTTGCATCCTGCCCTTTAGAGGCCTTAATCAACCCTGGGGGTCTCCCATCCTCCCACCCTGCCCTACTGCTTCTTTCCTTTTCTCCATACACATCTTGCCTTCTAACGTGCTGCATTCTTTACTTACTTAATATGTTTATTATTTTTTTGTTTGTCTGCCCTGATAGACTATCAGCTCCCTGAGGCAGAAATCTTTGTCTACTGGGTTAAATGCTGTTTTTCTGGCACCTGGAATCGTGTCTGGCACATAATAGGTGCTCAATAAGTGTTTGTTGAATGAATGGATTTCTCATGTGAGAACTCTCCATATTTGCCTTTGTGCCTTTGCTTAAGCTGGGTCTGTTGCCTGGATTTTCTCTTCCTGTTCCACCTTTCACATTTTCTAGGTTTAACCGAAGTTTCAGCTCTCTGGAATTCTTCCCTGATTACCAACCATGAGCTGCCACAATCCTTCCTCTGTGTGCCCTTGGCCTCCACTGGTCACCGTGCATTGTAATTGTCCTCTCGTCTTTCCCATAAATTTACCTCTTTGAGGGCAGAACAGGATATTATTGGTCTCTAAGTTGCAAATTACAGCACAGTGCCTGATGTGTTGGAGTAGCGCTATGTTTGTTGAATGAATGAATTAATAAACAGTTACTTAAATAGATATTACTCAATTAGTTCTAATTGTTCTGTTAATTAAAAGAACAAAAAGCAAGACACAAAGGCTCTGATAGTTGGCTTTCTATGTTGTTACCCTCATCCCTGACAACTGCAAATAGAAAAGTGACATTGCTTGGCTAAATTCTACTTGTCATACTTCTGCTGTGTTCACAGTAGCATGCTTTCTTAATTCATTAATGGCAAAATCTCCCTCCAGAAACTGTCATTTTAAAGTCTCTGCTGTAAGAGCTGAGCTCTTGTGCTTAGCAGCAGAGATGGATTTGACTGAAAGATGGAACAAAATTCATTTTCTTGGTGGCAACAGCACTGTAGCAACTCCAGAGCCAGGTGACAACCAGGTACAGGTTAGCAAGGACAAACTTGCTAACCAGCCTCAGCAGGGTCACCCATCCTGGACACACTGACAGCATGGCCAGGACAAGGCACCTCACGAGGGTCACACAGAAGCTCAGGCTTTCACAAAGACCACCTGCCATGTTCTCCACTTTGTAGATCTCAGACTGGGTGTGTCACTGTCAGACTAGATGCAAGGCAGACCCTGGCAAGGCTGGGTTCTCTGGATCTGTCCCTCTTTCTGGAAATTATCTTTTCTTATGATGTTGTGGATTTTTTTTATAGCTGGAAGGAATTTTCTACATCAAATAAACCACAATTTGCTACATTTATAGATAAAAAACATTGAGTTGGGAGGTGTTATCATGGCAGCAGGCAGAGGCCAAGGGAACACAGAAGATGGATCATGGCAGCTCATGGTTGATAATCAGGGATCTGAATAATAACTCCAGGGAGCTGAAGCCTTGGTTAAATCTAGAAAGCCTGAGAGGTGGAACAGGAAGAGAAACTCCAAGTAACAGAACAGTTTAGGCAAAGACACAGAGGCAAACAGGAGAGTTCTCACATGAGAAATCTGTTCAGTCAACACACACTTACTGAGCACCTACAATGTCCCAGTGTTGATGATTCTGATAACAAAGAAACTCTCTGACTTGTGGCTCAGATTTTACCCAGAAACCTAACAGCAAATGTCTGGCATGGATCACAGAGGCAGGGCCAAGCCCTCACCTTGGATACCAGGCTCGCCAGCTAACAAAGGAGTCAGTGCTTCGGAGTCCTGCTAACGCCATTCTCCTCCTGTCACTCTGACCCACAGGCATCCTCTTGTCCCTGGACTCTTCAAGCATTCCATTAGAATGTGTTTATTATGTTGTGATAGATGGCGTTTCGGCATTCTCTGCTTCTTGCGTGTCTTGTTGCTGTTGTCTGCTGAATTGAATCCTGCTCTTTGAGAACAGAAGCCCTATTAATGTTGACTATATAACCCTCACAGTGCACACACCACACCTATTGACACAGGGCAACTGCTCAATAAATACATGTGAATTGATTGTCATTGGGAAACTACATGCAGTGCAATGATGTATTTATGATGGGACAGTCCTGTCTTCTTTGTCCAAGGTAAACTCCATGCAGTTCCATGATGTATTTATGACAGGACAGTCCTGTCTTCTTTGCACAAGGACAGTTTAATCAATGGTGATGTATGCAATACTGAAAATAATCTGCATTTAATACCAAAAACCATCTAAGTAAGTAACCTGTGAACAACTTTCTCCACTCCTTTTGTTGGTATTTAATATCCTGTTTTATGCCTAAAGTAGCCAGACAATACTTTTTGCTTTATTAAAAATAATAACATTTTAGGCTGGGTGAGGTGGCTCACGCCTATAATCCCAGCACTTTGGGAGGCCAA
Source organism: Carlito syrichta (assembly GCF_000164805.1). Classification (NCBI taxonomy): domain Eukaryota; kingdom Metazoa; phylum Chordata; class Mammalia; order Primates; family Tarsiidae; genus Carlito; species Carlito syrichta. The sequence continues at coordinate 76,928 of NW_007251107.1, read as the reverse complement.
GGTGAGAGGATTGCCTGAGCCCAGGAGTTCGAGACCAACCTGGGCAACTTGGTGAGACCTCATCTGTACAATAAATCAAGAAAAATTAACTGGGTGTGGTGGCACATGCCTGTAGTTTCAGCTGTTTGGAAGGCTGAGGTGGAAGGATCACCTGAGCCCAGCAGGTCGAGGCTGTGGTGGCTGGGAGCGTGCCACTGCCCTCCAGCATGGATGACAGAGTGAGACTCCAACTCAACCCCCCCCAACCCCCCCAAAAAATAACATTTAATAATTTAAATGATCAAGCACTTATTGAACGCCTTCAAGGTACAAAGCATAACTTCAGGTAATTCACAGCTAAAAGAAATACAAAATAACCTCTGCCCTCAAAAAATTGGTCTTTCAGAAGAGAGAAATACAGACATAAATCAACATAAGAAAGGCACAATGAGATAAACACTGCGAAACAAGTTGACGAAAGTCCTTTGAAAACATGGAAGAGTCATAGTAATACAGAATTTAGGATTGAAAAGTCTTTAAAAGTCATCCACCCTAATTCTCCAGAGTTCACTCAGATCTCCTCTACAGTGTAACTAAATGACTGTCTTTCTAGCTTATGTTTGAACAGTCACACTGATAGGAACTCATCTTCTCCAAGACTCCTAGTTCTAAGCTGTTTTATTTCTCTAGTCAATTGATACGTGCGAGACCATGTGTCTAATCAGTAGGGCAATCTGGTGTCCTGTCATTTGCTGCCCTGGGCACACCTGTTAGTAATCTGTCACATGCTAACATGCAGGAATACTTCCATACATGCCGAGGCTTCTATACAGGGGATATTAAAACATGCCCAAAAACTGAATAAAAATGAAGTGATAAAGATGAAATATATACTACTTTTGAAATGATTTTGTTTTATTTTATTAACATTATTCACCTCCTTTGCTCTCATTTTAGATTTATTCTTATTAGTAATGTTCTTAATGCTTAGTTTTGTAATTATGATGGTATCAAACTATCAGAGGCTAATATCTGAAGGCATAATATTCTCTTACAGACTGATTTGTTGTTAATGAGAGCAGATGTAAATCACATGCCAGATAGTCTTCCTAATCACTTCAACTTGTGTTTGACCAACCTCTGGCCAGATTTGATTTTGACCTCCCAATGTGGCTAATAAGGAGCTGATTCTCAGCATTGAAAAAGAGCCAGCCCTGCCTTTTTCTTGCTGTTCGCTTGTGCTTAGATGTGTGGTTTGCACTAATCATTTAAAGTCACTTCTCCATTTTGCTGGGATGACTTTAAATCAAGATTCTCTCTGAGTACACTTAACATGCACATCGTAGTCACTCTGAAAGCCAGACAAGGAGCACACCTGTCCTTGTCAATCCTCCATGCAGTGGAACCCTGGCTCTGTCCTTAGGATGCCTCAAGTATGCAAGGGACACAAGCCCTAGTTGCTTCTTCCACCCCAGTGGATCATCACATGCACCCTTGCTCCACGCAGAGATCATTTTTTACACTATTTGGTTTTCTGCAAGCTCTAAGGATGAGAAAGTTCTTCCTTCTATTGAGTTAAAACCAAGTCATATGATAGGGAGCTGGTCTGCTGGAATGAAATATATTTGCCGGTCTTCTCTCTCTCTGATGTGACCTCCATGGGTCTTGGGTCTTTCTGACCTAACTGACTTCCCAGACAGCTCCTTGTCGGTCTAGTCCTGGGTGTCAGTCTAATGGCTGTAGCCCTTGCTGCTCCTTAGCATCTTTTTCTGCTAGGTATAGATTGCCCTACCTGGGATCTCTGCCCTACCCTCAACCAGTCAATCCTGACGCCACTGGTATTCTGTCTTGTCAAAGAAAGAAAGATCGAAATGATACAGATAGACATGGAGAGATAAAGAGAGGAAGAGACAGGCAGACAGAGAGAAAGAGATTGTAAACATAATTCTTGTTTTCATGCAGAAAATCTGAAACATGGTAAATAGCACAAATTAAACATTGAAATCATCCATCTGGAATCTGATACCCCACAGTCGTTGGAGCCAATTTCAGAGATAAGACAGAAACATTTTGACGTATGTCCTTCCAGACGCCTTCTATGCATATAAACTCACATGCTTATATATTTCATCTCAGTCTTTTTTTTTTTTTTTTTGAGTTGGAGTCTCACTCTTTGTCACCCAGGCTGAAGTGTAGTGGCATGCTCAAGGCTACCACAGCCTCAACCTGCTGGGCTTAGGTGATCCTTTCCACCTCAGCCTTCCAAGTAGCTGGAAATACAGATGCACGCCACCACGCCCAGCTAGTTTTTTGTGATTTGTTGTAGAGAGGAGGTCTCACCAAGTTGCTCAGGCTGGTCTCAAATCCCTGAGCTCAGGCAATCCTTTTGCGTCAGTCTCCCAGCACTTTGGGAGCACTTTGGGAAGCCGAGGTGAGTGGATTGCCTGAGCCCGTGGGTTTGACACCAGCCCAGGCAACTTGGCAAGACCTCGTCTCTACAATAAAATAAAAAAATAGCCAGGCATGGTAGCACGCGTCTGTAGTTCCAGTTACTCAGAAGACTGAGGTGGAGGGATCGCTAGAGCCCAAAAGGTCGATGCTGGGATGGCCATGAGCACGCCTACCACTGCACCCCAGCCTGGGCATAGAAGTAAGACTACAACTCAAAAAATAAAATAAAATAAAGAAGTGGGTAAGGAAGGAGAAGAAAAGATGATTTTTACAAGCACGGCTGAAAATCTTGAGGATCTAGCTACCGTGGGAAAGGAAAGAATGAGGTATCAGGAAGGGCCTGAGCTGTGGGGTTTCAAGTAAATTGCAAAACCATGAGTGGCATTTCAGTGAGTGGTCTGCTGAATTTCATTCTCGTTTATTCCTTCGTATTCCTGGGTGTTTCCTAATCACATCAGTCATAGCCTAGAAACTCTCCTTTGTATGTGATGGTAGCTTCAACAACCCAATACTAAATATATATATTTTTTGAGTCGGGGTCTCACTCTGTCACCCAGGCTGGAGTGCAGTGTCACAATCACGGCTCACTGCAGCCTCGACCTCCTGGGCTCAGGTGATCCTTTGGCCTCATCTTCCCGAGTAGCTGGGACTAAAGGGCTGCACCATCATATCCGGCTAATATTTTTAACTTAGTAAATAAATTATTACCTTTCTCTTCTACGTTTTGTTGATACAGGGTCTCACTATGTTGCCCAGGCTGGTCTCGAACCTCTGGGTTAAGGCAATCCTCCCGCCTCGGTTTCCCAAAGTGTAGGGCTTGCAGGCGTGAGCCACTGCACCTGACCAGGACTTCAAATCTGAGAACTTCAAGGAAATTCAGAGGCCATTTCATTCAATGCTCTCAACTCAGAAAACCTCTCCACAAAAGTAGAAGAGAAAGAAACAGTGTAATTATTTAGTAAACATTATACTATACTGTGATGCATGCCACAGCAGTCTGCTAGAGATTGCAAAGACAGAAAGAAGTCTCTGTCTTTACAAGGCAAGCAGATACAACTCATTCCATGAATGTCCTCAAGAGAAACTAGTCCTCAAGTAAGAGGGAGTGACAGCAGCATTTGCAACACAGAGCTCATCACAAACTCACCTAGTACTTAGGGAGACAACTTTCCCACTGTGAGATGTATGTAAATCTTTTAGAAAGCTCAATAAGTTTCTAGCCAGCCTTTGGCCCAGAAATGACCTTGTCAGGACCTGGGACTCATTTCTTCGATATGCAATCATCAGGAAAGTAGCGCCCTATCTACCAGCTTCTGTGGGAGGGTAGGAGCCTACATTTCTGCAGTGTTGTTTATTTTGTTTTTATATATATTTTTTGAGTTGGAGAGTCTCACTCTGTTGCCCAGGCTGAAGTGCGGTGGCATGATCAGAGCACACTGCAGCCCCGACCTCCTGGGCTCAGGCAATCCTTCCATCTCAGCCTCCTGTGTATCTGGAACTACAGGTGCACACTGCCACACCTGGCTAATTTTTTTAATTTTTGTAGAGACAAGGTTTCACTATGTAGCCCAGGCTAGTCTTGAACACTTGGGCTCAAGTGATCCTCTTGCCTCGGCCTCCCAAAGTTCTGGGATTACAGGCATAAGCCACCATGCCCAGCCCAGCTTGGCCATTTTAAATCAATTTTTAGAAGTTTTAAAACATATTATGGACTCTATTTCTTTGTCATGTATTTTGCAAACATTATTTTCTTTGTCTTTTAAATGTCTATTTTTATTGTGTTTTACTCCTATATGGAAATTTTTGTTTAGGTAAGCAAAACGGGTCAGTCCTTCCTAATAAACAAGCCTGAGGTAACTTGGTCTCTGGGTTGGGATTTTATACTCTACTGTGACAGACAGCAGGCAGGCCCAAAGCATTAACCCTGGAGACTATGACCTGGGATGTCCCGTGCCATGACCCATGATGGTTCATATTCTTGTGGGAAACTTGCTGAGTTCATCTAGGTCACAGAGGTAAACTTTGGCAGAAAGTTTTGTGTTTAGTTATGCAAGCAGGAACTAAAACAATCCCCAGAATGTATTTGTAAAAAATTGTGTATTTGTTATTACATGTTCAAACTTCAGTCACCTTCAAAGTACTCTCTGTTGGATGCAATGTATATATCGAGATGCTTTTTCCACTGCTTAAAAGTTTTTTAACTTGTCAATTTTGATGCCTTTTAGTACTTCTGTTGTTTTTTATTCCACTTCTTCCACATTGGTAGAAACATTTCCCTTTGAGGACTTTTTTCATCCCTAGAAGACAATAAAAGTCACTTGGGAAGAGATCTAGTGAATAGGGAGGGTGGGGCACGGGTGTCATGCTGTTTTGGGCCAAAAACTGCTGAACACTCAGGTGTGTGTTCATGGTGGAAGAACCAGTCACCTGTTTGTCACAAATCAGGTTGTTTCTTCAGCAAATTATGAGGCAACCTTTTTAAAACTTCCAGATAAAAACTTTGATTGATCATATGATCCATAGGAACAAATTTTGAGTGTACTATAAGGGGCCTGCCCTCAAAAAAAAAAAAAAGATATTTCTGATTTTTTGGAGGCGGGTCTCCCCTCGTATTTCAGCAACACCATTCATTCGTTGACAATGAGAAGTACTCCAATTACCTGGTCCCTGTATTCACTCCATGTAGGATAATCTTCAGGGAAGTCAATTATTTCTAGAAGATTTCTTGGTGAGTGTTCCACCAAAAAGATATGCTGGAGTGCTAACCCCTACTACCTCAGAATGTGAACTTCTTTTGGAGATGGGTTCTTTGCAGAGGTAAGCAAGTCAAGTGAGGCAATTAGTGTGGATCCTAATCTAATGACTGACATCTTTATAAAAAGAAGAGGTTCAGACACAGAGTCAGGCACACTTAGAAGGGAGGTGATGTGAAAAGACTCAAAGAGAAGGCAGCCATCCACAAGACAAGGAGAGAGGCCTGGGACAGAGCTTTCCTTCACAGAAGGAACCAACACTGTGCCACCTTGATTTTGGACTTCCAGTCTCCGGAACTGCAAGACAATAAGTTTCTGTTGTTTAAGCCACTCAGTAGTGCTCTTGTTTTTCTGTGGTACTTTGTTGCGGCAACCCCAGCAAACTAATACAGTGAGTATAGAGTCAGAGCAAGGAGATATCATTGTATGAGTTTTAAATTTAAAAACTTTCTGGGTCAGGCTTGGTCGCTCAGCCTGTAATCCCAACACTTTGGGAGGCGAAGTAAGAGGATTGCCTGAGCCCGCAGGTTCGAGAGCATCCCGGGCAACATAGTGAGACCTCGTCTCTACAATAAATTAAAAAATTAGCTGGATGTGTAGCGCACGCTTGTAGTTCCGGCTACTTGGAAGGTTGAGGCAGAAGGATCACCTGAGCCCAGTAGGTCAAGGCTGCAGTGGTTGGAAGCGTGCCACTGCACTCCAGCGTGGATGACAGAGTGGGACTCCAACTCAAAAAAAAAAATTTCTGTAGAGATGGGGTCTTGCTATGTTGCCCAGGATGTTCTTAAACTCCTGGTTTAAGAGAATCTCCTGCCTCGGCCTACCAAAGTGCTGGGATTACAGAAATGAGCCTGGTCTTGCTGCCTAAGTTAAATCTAAAATGGGATGACTGTCAGAGGCCCTCAACTCCCTGATTAGGAATCCTGAGAACAAGACAGATCACATCACCATCCACCACATTACCTCCATTTCCGTCCCCAAAGTGCTGGTCTTCTGGGTTTCTTTTTCTAGTCTCATGCAGACTAGTCCTGAGACACTGCTCAATTACATGCAGGTCTGAATGTTATTAGAGCTCAGTGCAGAGCCACAACTACCTAGATAAATAATGTATTGACAAAAAACACAGATACGTGCTTAGAGATGACAAGAAACTTTATTCTAAGATCTCTCTGTCCCCAAACAAGATAACTTGGTTTGATAATCTCCAGATAAGTTCAAAATTTTGTGTTTAGTTATGCAATTTTTAAAATCTAAAAATTTTAATCCATTTGAATGCATTGGGGAGTATGCTTTTAAATAATTTTTTTTTTTGAATCGGAGTCACACATTGTCACCCAGGGTAGAGTACAGTCGCACGCTCACGGTCACCGCGGGATTGACCTGCTGGGCTCAGGCATTCCTTCCTCCTCAGCCTTCCAAGTAGTCAGAACGACAGGTGCATGCTACCAAGCCCAGCTAATTTTTTTTTAAAGTTTATCATAGAGATGAGGGCTTGCCAAGTTGCCCAGGATGGTCTAGAACTCATGAACTCAGGCAATCCCCTCACCTTGGCCTCCCAAAATGCTGGGATTACAGGCTTGAGCCACCGCATAAATTAAGTTTAAATGTTTTTTGTTTGTTTTTTTTTTAGTCAGATTCTCACTCTGTCACCCAGGCTGGAATGCAGTGGCACAATCATGGCTTACTGCAGCGTTGACCTCCTGGGCCCTGGCAATCCTTCTGACTCAACCTTCCAAGTAGAATAGTTGAGACTAGAGGCACATGCCACTATGCCTGGCTAATTTTTCGATATTTGTGTAGAGACGAGGTCTCGCTATGTTGCCCAGGCAGGTCTTGAACTCCAGGGCTCAAGCAGTCCTCTGCCTGGGCCTCCCAAAGTGCTGGAATTACAGGCATCAGCCACCACAGCTGGCTAAATTGTTTTTATAAATGAAATCGAGTCACAGTTTTTTGGAACCTGCAGGGAGGGCAGGGCCAGGACTCCCGCTCTCCTATACTGCAAATGTGTGAGGAGAGCAGCCCTGCAGTTGCCTTTGAGCAAAGAATGACCCTCCCCTTCCTTTTAGGCACATGCAGCCCCACGTTTGGGCATGGCCTGGTGATTGAGATGTGGACACAATCGCTGGGGCAGGAACTTTCCAGCCCCATCAGCCTTCACAATCTAAACCCAGCTCTGGGACAGGCAGCTAGAGGCTGGCCAGCCCAGCTCCTGCTGCCCTCCCCTTCTCATCCCTTCCATCCAGAGTGGGAGTGATTGCAGATCTTCCCTGAGAGTTCTTGCAGTGAGTGGTATAGAACTCTTAGGAACTCTGCCCAGTGGCCAGGCATGCTGGAAATGTGCTTGTGCTATGAAGATTATCCAGCCCTGAGATTCAAACAGCATATGAGAGACCCTTCTATTTTTAAAGTCTTTCCCACCGCCCCTCGCCCCCTGTTAGCTCTGGTATGACTGCTATTATGTTTTATTTATGTATATTTTGAGTCAGGGCCTCACTCTGTTGCCCAGGCTAGAGTGCAGTGGCAAAATCATGGTTCTGCGCAGCCTCAACCTCCTGGGCTCAGGAGACCTCTGTGCCTCAGTTTCCCTAGTAACTGGGACTACAGGCACACATCATCACACCCAGCTGAGTTTTGATTTTTTTGAGGAGACGAGGTCTTGCTTTGTTGCCCAGGCTGGTCGTGAGCAATCCTGGGTTTAAGCAATCCTCCCACTTCAAACTCCCAAAGTGCTGGGATTACAGGCGTGAGCCACTGCACCTGGCCAGATAGCTATTGTGTTTTATTTTATCATTTGCTTCAAATGGGTTGATATCTGCTTACTACACCTAAAGTCTTAGAACAGTAATAGACTTTGAAAATTGAAAGGCTTTTCATACACACACACACACACACACATTTTTCACTTAATCCTCATAAACTCTCTAGGAAGAAGGCATTGTTCTTGCATTTACAAATAATAAACTGATTACTGGGGGTGGAATATAACTTCCACCAGTTTGTTGGTTTATTGAATCATTGTTTAGAACTGAAATGCCAGTGTGACACCAGTGACAAAACCAAAAACAAACAATAACAATAAAACTACACACGTCACTGGCAATGGAGCTGTCCAAGCATTTCATTTTAGTGGAAGATGTGTATCAAATCTTACCCTGAGTGACGAAAACAACCTTTAAGGAGGAGATATTTCAGGTTAATCAGGAAGATGCAGCACCCAAAGTCAATTTCAATTGTTCCTTCTTTGTTATTTATTAAATGTCAAGTTTATTCTAGAGGATTGAACACAGAGCACATTGTCTCATATGAAATGTATTGCTTTGGTGAACTTGCTACACAAATGGTACTGGGCATCCTATGTTGTGTGGAGGCTTATCTCTCCCTAAATAAACAAGGTACAGGCAATATGTAAGTTGAATACAGAGACTATTAATCATTTGCCTCCAATTCATTTCTTCCCTTCTTCCTTCTTAATGGAACGCTTACTATTCTGGTACTTGATATTCTTAATATTCCGGCCACTTTAGACTACTAGAGTTTCCAGCTGCTGGTGTGATCTTTGACCAAGTTCCTGCCAAGAAAATATAAATGGAGGTGTTATGGGTGACTTCCAAAGGGTGCCAGGAGTGGGTAAGCACGCCGCTCTGCTTTGGCTCTTCCTTCTGTGAGCTGGCTGGACTGTAGATGTGACGGCCGTATTAGATAGCAAGAAAGCAAGATTTAAAAAGAGCCTGGGTCTTTGATGATCATGGTTTGGCCACATCAGTCCCAGATACCCTGTCTGGACCCCTTTACATCAGCAAAAATTAAACTTCTATCTTCCTGAAATCTCTGCTATATGAAGATTTTTGTTTTGTTTGGTTTTGTTTTACAACCAAGCCTGTTCCTGATACACCTTGGAAATCCATATAAATTGTGCTCCTGCTGAGAAATGGAATTTTTTTTTTTTGAGTTGGAGTCTCACTTAGTCGCCCAGGCTAGAGTGCAGTGGCATGCTTATGACCACCCCAGCATCGACCTGCTAGGTTTAGGTGATCTTTCCACCTAAGCCTTCCAAGTAACTGGAACTACAGGCGCGTGCTACCATGCACAGCTAATTTATTATTATTATTATTTATTGTAGAGACAAGGTCTCACCAAGTTGCCTGGGCTGGTCTCAAACCCTCAGGCTCAGGCAATCCACTCGCTTCGGCCTCCCAACGTGCTGGGATTACAGACTGAGCCACTGCGCCCGGCTATTTATTTATTTATTTATTTATTTTTGAGTTGGAGTCTCACTCTGTCGCCCAGACTGGAGTGCAGTGGCCGCTCCTGGCCACCGCAGCCTCCACCTGCTGGGCTCTGGCGATCCTTCCGCCTCAGCCTTCCAAGTAGCCAGAATTACAGGCACACACTACCACGCCCGGCTCATTTTTTGATTTATTGTAGAGATGAGGTCTCGCCTGCCCAGGCGGGTCTCGAACCTGCGGTCTCAGGCAATCCACTCACCTCAGCCTCCCAAAGGCGCAGGACTACAGGCTGAGCCACCGAGCCTGGCTTCTTTTTTTTTTTTTTAAACAATGTCTTGCTCTGTTGCCCAGGCTGAAAGTCAGTGGCTCAATCATAGCTCAATGCAGACTCGAACTCCTAGGCTCATACAATCCTCCTGCCTCGGCCTTTCAAAGTGCTGGGATTATAGGCATGAGCCACCACATTTGACCGAAAAAAGGAACTCTTTATGCATTATTTCCCCTTAAAATATTTACTTAAAGAATGAACTCATGAACTAAGTTTGTGAGTAGCTTCTCCTAGCAGGCTTTAAGTTCCCCAAAGGAATCGTGTTCGTTTCTTCACACTTATTGAGGCCTACTCTGAGAGGCTCTCTGAACCAGATGCGAGGAAGAAGTTGAAGAAGGGAAAGTCCCTGCTTTAAACGCACCTACTTTCTAGTTCTGAAAGGTGTGTAAAAATTAAGCTGAACTATAATAGTAAATACTACTATCAAGATGTAAAAGTGATGTCTGGATAGGTGAGAGGGTAACTCATTCTGCAAGGGGAAATTCAACAAGTTTCATGGAAATAGTAACATTTCTCCTGAATCTAGAGGGATAAGTAGAATTTCTAGAGGTGATCAAGCAAAATCACAAAATAAAAAAAGAACCCAGCAAATAATCAGGTGTGGTTAGAATAGGGGGTAAATGAAGAGAAGCGACAAGAGATAAATCTGGAATGGGGCCAGGAGCCAGGTGCACATCATTAATGCCTTCCTAAGGAAATGTAAGTCATTGCCAGTTTAAAATAAGTGGAGTAGTAGCATGTCCAAATGTGTGTTTTGAAATAACGATTCTGGGGCTGGACTCAGTGGCTCAGTCTGTAATCCCAGAACTTTGGGAGGCCGAGGCGAGTGAACTTCCTGAGCCTTTGGGGTCGAGACCCACCTGGGCAACTTGGCGAGACCTCGTCTCTACAATAAATCAAAAATTAGCCAGGCATGATAGCGTGCGCCTGTAGTTCCGGCTACTTGGAAGGCTGAGGCGGAAGGATCACTGGAGCCCAGAAGTTCGACGCTGGGGTGGCCGTGAGCGTGAGTGCCACTGCACTCCAGCCTGGGCGAAGGAGTGAGACTCCAACTCCAAAAATAAAATAAAATGAAATAATGATTCTGGCTGGGCATGGTGGTTCATACCTGCAATACTGGCACTTTGGGCGCCAAGGGGTTCAAGACCAGCCTGGGCAACTTGGAGAAACCGCATCTCTATAATAAATCAAAACATGGTGGCATATGCCTGTGGTTCCAGCAACTTGGCTGAGATGGAAGGATTGCCTGAGCCTAGCAGGTCGAAGCTACAATAGAGTGCCACTGCTCTAGCCTGGGAGACAGAGTGAGACTCCAATTCAAAAAAATAAAATAAAATAAATAAACTTGACCCCCTCCCCTACCTTGGGGAGGGAGGAGGTGAATCTACCTTCTTTCTCTCTATAATTTACTTTCTAAATAAACTATATTTTCCAATCTAAAGATAGAATAAAATAAAATAAAATAATGATTCTGGTTGGCCTGGTAACTCATGCTTATATTCCCAGCACTTTGGGAGGCTGAGGTGGGAGAAACACCTTGAGGCTAAGAGTTTGACACCACCCTGGGCAACATGGCAAGACTCAATACTCTATCTCTAGAAAAACAAAGAAATTAGCTGAGTGTGGTGGTGTGCACCTGTAGTCCTAGTTACTTGGGAGGGCAAAACAGGAGGATTGCTTGAACCCAGGAGTTTGATGCTATAGTGAACTATGATTGCACTCCAGCCTAGGTAACAGAGCAAGACCTTGTCTTTTTTTTTGAGTCGAAGTCCCACTCTGTCACCCAGGCTGGAGTACAGTGGCACACTCACGGCCACAGCAGCCTTGACCAGCTGGGTTCAGGTGATCTTTTCACCTCAGCCTTCCAAGTAGCTAGAACTACAGGCGTGCACTACCACGCCTAGCTAAATTTTTAAATTTATTATAGAAACAAGATCTTGCCAAGTTGCCTAGACTGGTCTCAACTCCCTGGGCTCAGGCAATCTTCTCTCCTTGGCCTCCCAAAGTGCTGGGATTACAGGCTTGAGCCACCATGCCCGGCCAACTTTGTCTCCTAAAAAAAATAAACAGTGGTGATTCTTAAAAGATTTAAAAACTGACCTTCCATACAATCCCGCAATCCCCCTACTGGGAATATACCCTGAAGAACTCAAGTCACTCTATAAAAAACATACCTGCACACGTATGTTTATCGCAGCATTTTTCACATTAGCAAGAACAAGGAACCAACCGTGCTGCCCATCAAAAGAGGACTGGATTAAAAAAATGTCGTACATATACACAATGGAATATTACACAGCCATAAAGAAGAACAAAATCATGAACTTCACAGCAACCTGGATGGACTTAGAGTCTATAATACTGAGTGATCTTTCACAGAAACATGAACTGAGTATCATTCATAAGTGGGCCTTAAACAATTATCGTAATACTATAAGAAAAGAATTGGCAGTAGTGGGAAACTGCGGAGAGGGGAGTGGGGAAGCGGGATTTGCAGTAGTGGGAATCTGCCTGGGGAAGGGGTGGGCACACCTCATCAACAGGGGCACCTGCATAATGAACATTTGTATAGCTAACCCTGAATTGTACCCCATATCTTTAAAATAAAAAAATTAAAAGAAAATAAATAAATAATGAAAATAATGATACTTGATGATGGCATGGCATTATGTCAGGGTTGAAAAAGTGTCTTATTCATTTGTATGTGCCTCAGAGCTTCTTAGCACCACTAGACCTTTACTGAGCCACAGGAGATGTTCCTTAAACATTTATGAAAATGAATGAATGAATATATGAATGAAGAGAATAGTGTTGAATTTTTAAACATATGCTATCTATCTTAGTTTACTGGAGCACCCATAACAAAATACCAGAAACTGAGGTGGCTCCCCACACAACAGAAATTGATTTCTCACAGTTCTAGAGACTGGAAAGTATAACATAAGGGGCTATCAAGGTAGGTTTCAAGCTGAGTCCTCTTCTCTTGGTTTGCAGGCAGCTGCCATTTTGCTGTGTGCTGACATGACCTCTTCTTTGTGCAGGTGGATGGGAGGGTCTCTTTCTTTTGTAAGGACAAGGGTCCTATCACATTAGGGCCCTACTCTTTTGTTTTCATTTAGCTGTCATTACCTCTTCAAAGGTCCTATCTCCAAATATGAGGGAAACTCTCCAAAACCAGAATTATCCTTTGGAGGGCAGGCCCCTCGTGGTACAGGCTTTCCCTGTATCTAAGTGCTCTAGGAACTCTTTGGCATCAGTATAGTAGCTAGTGTTATGAGAGGCTATATTGTGATTCAGCGAATTTTTTTGGGGGGGGAGTGTGCTTAAAATAAGTTTGTCCATTTCATGACGAATGATATACAAATGCACCTGCCCACACCAAGCTGAGTGTTCAGCAATTTTTGGCCAAAAATGGCATGATCCCAGGTCCCACCCTTCCTATTCACTCAATCTCATCCCAAAACAAAAGACAAAAAACAAAAAACAAGTTTTTTTTTGGTTTCCCTGGGTGAAAAAAATCCTCAAAGGGAAATATTTTGCCAATGTGGAAGAGGTGAAAAAACAAAACAAATCAGACCAAGAAAAAAAAATGGCAAAAGCACTAAAAAAGCACCAAAATTGACAAGTTGAAAAATTATTTTGAGCAATGGAAAATACGGGGGGCCAGCCCCTGCAGAGAGGTTTAGAGGGTCCCTGGAAGGTGGGGCAGCATCAGTGATTATTCTGGAGAAAGAGAAAAGGGGAGAAAGAAAGAGACTGGACTCTGTCTAGTGTAGAAGCCGATTTAATGGGGCAAACCGTAAGCCTTTTATTCTAAAGTTTCACAGGCAAGATCACAAGATTTTCACGTGAACACAAAGCCAGGTGGATGAGGGGCGTCCCCCACCCACCAGGTGTTTCCTCCAGCATGAGGAAGGACAGTCCCGATATTATTTCACTGTTCCTTATGCTTGGTTAATGTTCCTCACAAACAATACAACAATTCTAACATCATAATATTCTAATAATCAATAACTTCTAAAACTTATGCATTCCCAATACCTAATGACTGACTTAAATCTTAATACCTTTCTATTCTGTGCTAATTTTACCTATACTATAAAAAACTCTTAATTATAGCTCAAACCAGTTCCTAAAGAATGTGGCCCGGTCCAAAGATCATGCTGGGCCGTTTCCAAGAACAATTGATTATGATCTCTTAACAAAATGGCTATTCTAAAATCCTATGTATCTATAAAAGTTTCTAATTCCTAATCCGAATATATAAAGCTGATTATCAGCAATAAAGCTTCTAAAATAAAACCCAAATACAAACTGTAATTGCACTAAAGCCAAAATCACAATTAGTAGAAAGTGGGAACAATGAAATTTCTAAAGTTAGCTGTATTCTTATAAAACCTCAAAGTATCATGTTTGATCATGCTTGAACTAACATAATTCCCTGACGTAGCATGACCTATTCTACAATACTTTCTATGAATAAAATAAATTCGGCTTCTATAATAAGTAGAAAAAACCTACACTAATTGTAACTAAAAAACCGGTTTAAAAGAATGCAACCCAGCCCAAAGTGGACGCTGGGCCCTTAGGAATGTGGCCCAGTCCAAAGTTCGTGATGGGCCATTTCTGGTACTTCTAGATAATCATCTATACCATCTAAAGCTGGAAACAGCTCTCTAAATGTATATACTAATTCTACAAATATACTTTTAAACCTTATAAAGAAGCTTGTACCATATAAAAGACTCCCAAATGTGACCTGAGTTTGAGCTGTGTTAAGTTTAAAGCCGAAACCGCAGTCTGTGAGAAATGGGAACAATGGATCCCTAGAGTCAGCCATGCCTGTCATACTCTCAGAACTTCATGCTTAGATCATCAAAGTCCCTGCTAGTGGGTCATGCCAAACAACAAAGAAGGGAGGAGGGAATGGGCCTTCAGCTCCTGAACCCAACCTGGTGGTCCCAGGGTCCGCAGCCCACCTGGATCCCTAACGCTCAGGTGGGCCTCCACAGCCAGCTCCCAACGGGAAAAAACATCTCAATAGGTGTACCATATCAAATGGAGAGTACTTTGAGGGTGACTGAAGCTTAAACATGTACATGTAAGAATAAATACACAATTTTTAATAAATAAATTCCGACTTCTTTTGGGTTCCCCTCGTAAATTCCTACTGGGGGTTAGGGCTTCAACATATGAATTTGGGGGGAGGAGAAGATACACTTTGGTCTATAACTGTCCTATTCTGCATAATCTAAACAATTCAAATTAGCACAGTCCCTCTCAGAGATTACATTTAGGAATGGAAGATATGTTTAGAAACAACAAACACATGGATATAAAATGATCAAACAACTCCAGACTGGTGGGACTATTGCAGATAATAGGTGTCTGGATTAGGGTGAGTGAGTTGCCTGGGGCTTCAAATTTAGGGTTGGCATTTGCACCACCCTGAACTTAAGTGCTTCCTTAGATGTTATGCCACAGGGGCTTTAACTGGCCTTCCTAGTTCTGGCCCTGTTTCCAAGTCTCCACCAAAGAAAAACATTTGCAGCTGTCTTAGTCTGGCTTCCTGCAGAAGCAGACTCCAAGTTACAGACTTGAGGAAAAGTGGTTTATTTGGAAGATGGTAGGGGAGTGGGAAAGTGATTGAGATGGGAAGGCAGTCAACATTGTGTGAGTTATTAAACCAGCCACCCCAGGGGGTGACTAGACTTTAGTCCATGGGGGAACCACGCTGTGAAACAAACTCCTCAGAATCATACACTTGAGGGGCAAGGGAGCTGGGTATTTACAAACCACCTGCCAACAGGCTTTTCTGGGAGTTGCTCTGGGGGCCGTGGCACTGCTGAGCAAAGGCATGGGCAAAAGTTCTCAGGTACAGAGATACAAAGACTGCAACTTCAGGGTTTAAGGGTTAGGGGCTGTGGGGTGAAGGCATTGACACTGACTGCTATAGAAACAGAACTTAGAACTTGGCCGAGGTCATAAGGCCTTGTCAGAATCTCCCCCCATCCTCAAGAGCCAGAAATCTAGGCCTGACCTAGGTCTGACCGTTGGGTTGGAACCAAGAGCACTAGATTTCAGTTGCCCTTGGCTATTGACCTTGGTGCTAAACAGGCGGATTCAAAAATACTGCATTGAGGAGAAGTTAAATGAAAGCCAGGAAGGAAGGAAAATGATGTCAACAGGGTTGAGGCCGAGAAGTCTTGGACAAGAGAAGGTTTGAAGCAGGCAGAGGATGGGAAATGAAGCCTGGAGCAAATCTTGTACCAAGAGAGCGGAAGTACAGCCACAGTGACTTTGTGTGAGTCTCCCCGGGCCCTGGGCAAGGGCAGGGAGGGAGCATGATGAGGACAATGGACACACAAGTGGCTATAGGGGCAGAAAGGAACATAGACAGTCCTTAGACCATACGATTTTAGGGCTCAGAGGATCTGAAAAATTACATGCCTAAATCTCTTGAGTTATTGAAGCTCCAACCGCTCCTGCGTGGTCTCACAAGCGAGTGTGCTCATGGTGCCCTTCCACACCCCTCCTCAGGCCTCTTCCCCGTCCCCAGCAGGGAGACTGTAGAAGGCCTATCACAGAGAACATAGTTCCTTTTTTTTTTTTTTTTTTTGAGTTGGCATCTTACTCTGTCACCCAGACTGGAGTGCAGTGGCCGCTCCCGGCCACCACAGCCTTGACCTGCTGGGCTCTGGCGATCCTTCCGCCTCAGCCTTCCGAGTAGCCAGAACTACAGGCGCACTACCATGCCTGGCTGATTTTTGATTTATTGTAGAGATGAGGTCTCGCCACGTTGCCCAGGCGGGTCTCAACCCGCAGGCTCAGGCAATCCACTCACCTC
>NW_007251107.1:27363-59907 GCF_000164805.1 Carlito syrichta | reverse complement strand
TGGGTTCGAGACCAGCCTGGGCAACATGGTGAGACCTTGTCTCTACAATAAATCAAAAAAAAAAAAAAAATTAGCTGGGTGTGGTAGCATGCACCGGTAGTTCTGGCTACTTGGAAGGCTGAGGCAGAAGGATCTCCTGACATCAGCAGGTGGAGGTTGCAATGGCTGGGAGCATGCCACTGCATCCAGCCTGGGTGTCAGAGTGAGACTCCAACTCCAAAAAAAAAACACAGGAAAAAGAACACAGATTTAGGAGACCAGCCACTGGGCTTTGAATCCTTTTTCTACTCCTTACTAAATTGTGGCCTTGGGCAAATTATATTACCTCTCTGCAATATAGTTTTCTCATCAGCAAAATGGAGTTCCTCGTGGTACCTACCCCCAATCCCTTTAATGACCTGTAGGAGGTCATGTCTACAGGGCGGTTCACACAGTGTCTGGCAGACGGTGACTAGTCAATGATGGTAAGCAGTCGCTGTTACTGCCACGTACTGTGGGACGAAAGCCCAATATGGGGGTGCAAAGGATGCTTAGGAGCACATGGGCACGGTTCTTAACCTAGACCAGGGAGGGAAGAAATTCCAGGGAGGGTTTCCTGGAATAGAAGAATGGCCTAGAATAAGTCTTGCAAGTTTCAGTTTTGGATCGCGAGAGTTTACCATGTAATAGGGCCTCAAGTCCTAAGTGCTGAAATCCTGAGCATAGACAGACACACAGAAACATGGACGAAGGGTGGAAAACACAAAGAAAACGGGGGTGATGGTGTAAGATCCCACTTTTCCCAGCTCATGCTCCTCTTTAAATGTGCTGTTAAATGGACATCATGGTGGTCCTGATGTAATCATCTATTCCAATAATCAATTATAGAATTGTTTTTGTAAGATTGTTTTTTCTCTTATTGTTGCCAAGTTTCATCCAGTTTCTATTTGGAGTTGAACAGCCTTGGCTGATTTCAGAGTCTACTTGTCCCCTCTCTTTTATTTTATATTGGAAATATTTCAGGAATTTATTCTGGTGCTTTTGGGACATTCATTCACAGCATTGTAAATGTAAGGTTAATATTTTAGAGATGGTAGAATTTCTGAAAAGGGTTCTTTGATATTTTGAATTATAATTAAACACACGTTCAGGGTTTTAAAAATTCAAGTGCTATAGCTTGTACCAGAGTGTAGAAAGACTTTATAGAGAAGTTATGCTTTTTAAGGAACGTTAGCAGAATATGATGTCAAGATTAAAGAACAGGCACATTTATTTTGGCAGCTGACAATCCTAGGCCTGGTGAGTTTTCCGTCATAACTCCCATTAAGCAAGAGGAGAAAAAGCCTGAGTGTGGGATCTTAAGAATGAAATCACAGCAGGAGCAGCAAAGGTTGGTTTAATTATGTTAAAAGCAACTCAAAGGCAGGAAAATGCTGTTAACATTCCTAGCACATAAAAGTCATTGGTCTTGATGCTCTGCTGCTGAGCAATTGGGGAAATGAGTGTTTCTATTGTGGCCAAAAGCCTGCATATTTCTCTTATGACTCATCTCAAGTCTGCGTTCCTTCATTTGTTCGGAAGGGTTGGCATGCGGAAGGAAGGGAGTTGGAGCCTCACACCCTCCTTCCCATTTAACCCCTGCCAACATAACGTCAGGCTCACTACAGGATGAGTTTTGTGTGACAAGTCAACTCAGAGTCTGTTTTCTAGGACCCTTTGGTATTTGGGGTAAAGAATGATTTTTTCATATCTAAATTTTTACCAAAATGAAGGCATGGTGTCGTATACAAACAGCAGCAGTAACCACAGCACACATAACCCTTCTTGATTTCTGTGCTGTGGACTGATATAAACGTCAGTAACCTGACCTTGGAGAGTCATGAATATTTCTGAGTTTCATTTTCCTCATCTGTAAAATGGGACTTACATCTGCCTGGCTGGTTTGTTGTAGGAGTTAAATGAGTGAATATATGTAAATAGTTAACACAATGTCTGATCAATACACAGTAGCTATTGTAGTGCTTGTTGAGGTTGTTAGTATTATTAATAATGTAATGGGGAGAGCATCAGCCTGGAAATTAGAAAAACTCAGTTTTCCAAAAGTAACTACTTAACCTATTGCTTAACCTACTTTGCTTACTTAATCCATTCTGAACCATAATTTTGTCGTCTTAAAGGGAGTTTGGCCCAGATAACTTTCTAACTTCGGTGTTTATGAACCTATAAACTGGTCAGTATGATGAAGTCCTCTCAGCCCCACTTTCTCACGTCCCTACATCTTTCCTGAAATATTCCCCACCCACAAGCAAGCCTTGTGTCTAGTGTTCTGGGAAGAAAGTTTGGGCTGCACACTGGCCAGCTCTGCGTGGGTGGAGCCAGCTCTGCGGATCTGTGGAAAAGACTTCTTTTGGGCACTGTTTTCCAAATCCAAGGACATTATGTCTAGAAGTGTCTTTTGGTACTAGCGAGTACACAGATAAAATGTGGACTTGTCCCCATGAGATAATGTTCCATTGTGAGAGAAAGCAAAGATCCATGGCTTTATCCCATAGCCCCTGATGGAATTTAACGATTTTAACTTGTGAAAACAAAGAAGTTTGCACCTGGGGTATTAAGGACTTCCCATTGGCTCCAGCGAAGGACAGGCAGCATAACAGCATGATAATGACCCCTTACATCTGCATGGCTTGTTGACTCTAAGGTGGGCCTAGCAGCTATGAATGCCCCCATTGTTTAAATAAGGAAGCTGACCTTGAAGGAAGTCCCTGACTTGCCTGGGATTGCACAGCCCGTAGGGTATGTGCTATGGCAGAGATGCTAGGCATACTGGCTACATGTGACACAGAGACCCACTGATGTCTGTCCATATTGTCACAGTCCCTAGAGAGGGTCGTGGCAAGCGCTCAAGCGCTCCTGTACATTCCTGAACAATATGCTTGAGAGTTAATAAAAAGTGCGCTTCCCCTTAACTCCAATACACTCCCAGTAAGTAGCTTCAGGGGATCCTTGACTTGCCTGTAGCCTATGCCCAATCAATTTAAAGATGTAAATCCCTGTTTACTCCCTTTTTCTGAGTGGTTATAAGTTTGAATAATATAGTATCAATGTAATCGTAAGTCTTGTGATTTATATAACTTTTGTGTCAATGTAATCATAAGTTTTGTGATTTGTATAACTTTTGTGTAATGCATGATGTCTTAGGCCTTGTAAATTCCCTTTACTCTGTGGCAAGCTTGATTAACCCTTCTGCTGGGCCCTACTGATAAAAGCTATGAGATACCTCTGATACTGGACACCAGGAAGTCTGGACCCAAAAATGTCACTATCGATAAATGTGGCTGAAACTCAAGTTGTATACAGTGCTCTGCTGGTCACGTGGCTAATGTATAGGTACTAACAGCTCTGGACTTATGAAAGTGAACTGTAAAAGCCTGAGGGGTGAGCAGAACCATTTTAGAAAGACCTCGAGTGTGGCTCTGCTCCCTGGATTCAAATTCAGAAATAAACTTCTTTCTACCAGTTCCCTGCCCCTTCAGTTTATTTTGTTGTTGTTGTTGTTTATTTATTTATTTATTTTTGAGTTGGAGTTTCACTCTGTCGCCCAGACTGGAGTGCAGTAGCCGCTCCTGACCACTGCAGCCTCGACCTGCTGGGCTCCAGCGATCCTTCCGCCTCAGCCTTCCAAGTAGCCAGAATTACAGGCATGCGCTACCACGCCCGGCTGATTTTTTTATTTATTGTAGAGATGAGGTCTCGCTGCCGAGGTGGGTCTCGAACCCACGGGCTCAGGCAATCAACTCACCTCAGCCTCCCAAAGACGCGGGATTATAGGCTGAGCCACCGAGCCCGGCTTCCCCTTCAGTTTATTGGTATCAAGGGGAGCAGCTGAGCATTACTTGGACCATAACACGTGGGACACACCTCTGGATACTGCAGGATACTGCATCTGAGTAGCAGCAACTCTCTCATCTCCACTTGTTTCCTTGGAAACTGGCAAAACATTGCAGCATTTCCATCAGATAAAGCTAAACAAACAAAAATTTCAAAGAAAGGTCTACAAGGGCAGCTTCTCCAGTAAATCTGCTAGATAAATGTAAGTGGGGGAGGGGAGGAGAGGTGCTCCTCTGATTCTATTATAATCCTTATCAATAAACATTTTTAACAGGGTTGTTAAACTATAGTCATTCCAACCTGCCTTAAAAAAAAAACCACCCATAGGCTGGATGAAGTGGCTCATGCCTATAATCCCAGCATTTTAGGAGGCTAAGGTGAGAGGATTGCCTGAGCCAATGGGTTCAAGACCAGCCTGGGTAACTTGGCGAGGCCTCATCACTACAATAAATAAAAAAAATTAACTGGGCATGGTGGCATGTGCCTATAGTTCCAGCTACTTGGAAGGCTGAGGCAGAAGGATTGCCTGAACCCAGGAGGTTGAGGCTGCGGTGGCCATGAGCGTGCCACTGCACTCCAGCCTGGGCAACAGAGTGGGACTCCAATGAAAAAAAAAAAAACAACCAAAAAACACCCATAAAGGGTCACAAGCAATACAAAAGCACAGTTATTTAGAACATTTTATGAAGAAATGTATCCTCTTATTGTAAAGGAAAAACAAACACATATTTTATGATTTGAATGAATCAAATGCTACAAGAAGAGACTGAGGTTCATGAATCAGGAGAAAGATAATTCCTGGCCTGCTCATAATTTTGCTTAGTCAGTTCTGCACATAGAAGATCATGGTATATGACTTCTCTCTCTCTGATCTTCCTTGTTTTGGTTTGAAAAAGAAAGAATCCCATTGTGTCTTCTGTCTCCCACATTCCTGGAGGCATCCTGTTCTCCCATAGTGGAGTGATAGTGGGAGAGCCCTGGCAAAGGGGTCTTGGGGGTGTAGAGTGGGCTCTCTCCTGCTCTCATAGGGATGGCAAAGAGGCGGTGTTAGCTCCCAGGCCTTCAAGAGGGACTGGATGGCCTAGAGGACCCTTCTGGCTGGAAGACCAGAGACGTCCTTTTCTCCTCCTGGGAATCAGCCCAGATCCATCCTTCTGTTTCCAGTAGGCAGGCACTAAGGTCTCCCAAATAAAGGAGAAAGATGAAACACCCAGAGACCCCCGCCTGATATCCCCTCACTTTGTCATGTGCAGACCAGCAGCCGTGATGAGAAAGATAGCCCCGTCATATCAGAACAGTGCTCCCAAGTCGTAGAGGACTTGGCAGGCAGTGAGGTTTGGGAAGGGCAGACTCTCTGCTGATCTGCGCCTGCCATGGTATCCACGTGTGAGGACTTTCTGATGCTGCTAGGACTAAAAGTGACACAGAGGTAGGCAGAAATGTGACTCTAAGGCTGGTATCTCTCTGAACCCACTCAAGTAGCTTTCCAAAAGTTGGGATCACTCTATTTCAGCTCTAGAAGAAAGCCCTCAAACTGGCTTTTTTTCCACTCTGGATTTCAGTCTGTCGATCTGTGCAATGTCTGGTTTATCAAAATCCAGAGGCATCTGAATGCAAAGCCTACAGACAAATTATGAACACATTAACCCCTGGGTAGCATGAAGGAGAATAATGATCTCCACTTGCCAAGGACCAACTTTGCATGGGAGCAGCGCTTTTCCTATCATCTTCTCTGCAACCCCAAGAGGTAAGTGTTACTACTTCAGCAATGAGGACATAGGCCGGGTATGGGTTTATTATCCCAGCACTTTGGGGGCCGAGATGGGAGGATTGTTTGAGTCCAGGAGTTTGAAACCAACCTGCACAATACAGTGAGACCTCATCTCAAAAAATAAAAAAATTAGCTGGGCACGGTGGCATGTGCCTATAGTCTCAGCTACTCGGGAGGCTGAAGTGGGAGGATCACCTGAGTCCAGGAGGTCGAGGCTGCGGTGAGCCGTGAGTATGCCAACGCACTCCAGCGCGGGTGACAGAATGAGACCCTGAGTCAAAAAAAAAAAAAAAAAAAAGTTGAGGAAATCGACTCAGATAAGGTCAAATATTAAGCGTACATAGATAATACAAGGGGGAGCCATAAGTACACCCAGGCTGCTGCCTGTAAGCAACATTGCCCCTAGATGGACTCGGAACAAGAGATTCGGATTAAAGAACGATCTGGAACCTGGGACTAGTGCATCAGTGTACCGAGTGCTGCTTTTTTCAGTTCCTCGCTCGCTGCCTCCCCATCCCCTCTGATCATCTATAAATGCAACGTCCCACTGTTTCTCTTAGAGGCTTTAGGAGGTATATAGGTCAAACTTGGAAAGGAAGAAAGTTTAAAAGCTTCAAGGGCGTTTGATGGGGTTCAGGATCAAAGTGTGTGTGTCACACACGCACACACACTCGCGCACACTGAGCCTCTCACACGGCTTCACCACTGTGCACATGAAGAGGAGAGCAAGACCTCTTTGTACTTCAATGGCTCCCGCAAGGGCTGCCCCAAGCAGCCGTGGCCTCTGGGGCCTCGTCACATTACAGAGCCAAGTCTCCGTGACAGCCCATCACCCGCCTCGCTGCTCTCAGCTGCCAGCTCTCTTCTTCTTTCTTCTCCTGACCTCTCTATCCCCGCTGTGGATCAGCTCCCCGCGGCTAGCTTGGTTTGTACTTCCCCAACCTGAATGCCATGTCCTCCCTCCTGCTCTGCACCAGCCCTTTCAGATGTCTGCCTCGGGTTCCTCCTGGGTCCTTGCAGTGTCCACTGGGCCCGCTCTCTTCCAGGTTATTAGGACATGTCAGAGGAGGACAGCTGAGACCAGGACTTCTGGATGCCTCCCTGGAGTCAGCGACCAGATCTCCCCAAGATGGGCACAGAAACACAACGCCTAGCCTCTAAGGCTTGCTCGGAATTTCAGCTCTGACACTTGGGCTGGGACTTCACTTCCTGTGTCTCAGTTTTGTTATTTGCACGATGGATACAACAATTTGTATGATGGATATGATGGGTGCAATCATCCCTTCCTCAAAGGTTGGGAGAAGATAACAGTATAAAACACCTTGCAGGTGACAGCTACTGGAAAAGTTCTAGTTATTAATATTATCATCATGTTATGACTTGTCCCCCATCAATCATGTGACACAGATTTGAACTCATATTCACACCCATTTGCATTTATTCAATAGTTAACATTGTATCATTTTTATCTACCATCAATCGATCTATCATCTATCTATCTATCCATCTATCTATCATCTATCTATTCCTCTAACCATCTATTAATCCATCTCGTGTTTTGATGCATTTCAGAATAACTTGGGGACCTCAATACATTTTTACCTCTTTTTTTTTAACCTCTTTTGTTCTTAGTTTTCATCTTTATTTCAGTAGCTTTAGGGGTACAAATAGTTTACGTGGTTGCATGGTATAGTGTCAAAGAAGTCTGGGTTGTAAATGTACCCCACTCCCACCTTTATACACTGAACCCAATAGATGATTTTTCATCCCTTCTTCCCTTTCTAGTTTAAGCCTCTTCCGCTTCCCCTTCTTTTTTTATTTTTTTATTTTTTGAATTGGTGTCTTACTCTGTTGCCCAGGCTGGTATGCAGTGGCATACCCATGGCCACCGAAGCCTTGACCTGTTGGGCTAAGGCGATCCTTCTGCCTCAGCCTTCCAAGTAGCTGGGACTACAGACATGTGCCATCATGCCCAGCTTATTTTTTGATTTATTGTGGAGTTGAGGTGTCACCATGTTGCCCAGTCTGCTCTTGAACTCCTGGACTTAGGCAATCCTCTCACCTGTGCCTCCCAAAGTGGTGGGATTACAGGCGTGAGTTGACCGTGCCTGGCTCTCCTCATTTTTTAGAACATACATTACCTCCATAACCTTTACAAGTAGGTGATATTACCACAATTTATAATAAAGGAAACAAAGTCACAGACAGACCATGTAACTTTCCCAAGGTCACACTGTTTGGAAGAAAAGCAGCTAGAACTGATTAGTTCATTGACTCCTCAGGAGATAGTTCCAGGGTATCTCCAGTGTCATGAACTTTGCTGGGGGCTGAGGGGACTGAGATTACCAGACACAGGCCTGAAGGTGGACAAAATCACATGGAGAAACAGGCAGGTAGACAGATAAGAACAGAGCAGTGAGATAAAGGTATTCAAACAGGCAGCCATGGTCCTGGGGGCAGCAGGACACCCTAGTTCATGGTTTCTCCACCACTGCTGAGCTAAACACAACCCAAGCTAGATATGCCAGATACGCTATAGGACACATTGGAGGACAAACAGGAGGTTGGAGATGTGGAGGAACAATCAAGGAGATCACATAAGAGCAAATGGCCTCTAATAAAGACAGATTTGGAGGAAAAGACATAGGTAGAGATGGGAGGAAGGCATTTCTAGGTGGTAGAACTAACAAAGGCAGTGGAACTGAAGGCCAAAGGATTCATGGTGAGCCAGATCATGAAGAGCCTAGAATGCCATGGTAAGATGCTTAGGATTTATTTTGAAGTAAAAAATAGAGTCACTTAAAAGGGAGGCCAAAGATCGGGCACGGTGGATCAAGTCTGTAATCCCAGCACTTTAGGAGGCTGAGGTGAGAAGATTGCCTGAGCCCAGGGATTCAAGACCAGCCCAGGCAACTTGATGAGACCTCGTCTCTACAATAAGTCAAAAAAAAAAAAAAAAAATAGCCAGGCTTGGTGGCGTGTACCTGTCGTTCCAGCTACTTGGAAGGTTGAAGCCGAAGGATTGCCTGAGCCCAGCAGGTCGAGGTTGCAGTGGCCGTAAGCGTGCCACTGCCCTCCAGCCTGGGTGACAGAGTGAGACTCCAACTCAAAAAATAAAAATAAAAGGGAGACCAAGACTGAAGCTATTTTGAGTGGCAATATGTGTGTGGAGGCTGAACAGAAGAGAGGAAAGTTTCAGGCAGGAAGACCAAAATGGTGTATTATTTTAATCCAGGTCAGTCTTAGTTACTATGACAAAGATGGACATGGAATAAAATTCTCAGGACTTAGATTAGATATGAGAAGGGACGGGAAGATGAAAGGTGGTCAGTCAGAGCTCTGCTACTTTGACTAATCAAGCCAATACCCAGTGGAGGAGTACAGTAAATCACAGTCAATTTAAACAGAATGTTTCCTAGGCCTGAAACAGGAAGAACAAGAATATGACTGTAAGTATCATGCTGTTAAAAGAAGGAATGCATCAAGGGAAGGGGAACCCCCATTCCAGAAACTTCTACAAAGTAAATATAAGCACAGAGATGCAGAAGTTGGCACCCTAGGGGAAGGAACTCCATGACCTCATCCCTGCAGTGTGTATACTTTGACTACAAGTGTGGGTCTTGATATCATTTAAAAAATTTATTTAAGCCGGATTTGGTGGTTCAGCCTGTAATCCCAGCGCTTTGGGAGGCCGAGGTGAGTAAATTGCCTGAGCCCGCGGGTTCAAGACCCGCCTGGGCAACTTGGCGAGACCTCATCTCTACAATAAATAAAAAATTAGCCGGGCATAGTAGCACGCACCTGTAGTTCCAGCTACTTGGAAGACTGAGGCGGAAGGATCGCCGGAGGCCAGCAGGCGGAGCTGCAGTGGCTGGGAGCGGCCCCTGTACTCCAGTCTGGGTGACAGAGTGAGACTCCAACTCAAAAAAATATATATATATTTATATCCCTGACTCTGCTTGCTCTGATGTAATACTCGCCAAACCATCTCTTGATTATAATTCTGCTTTTTTTTTTTTAGATCCACTTGCAGAGCCTCAGAAACCACTGAGCAACCAACATGAATGTTCAGTTCATTTGGCAAGAGACCAACGTGATTGAGTTTGAAACCTTCCAACTGTGTGAACTTGGACAAGTTATTTCAAAGCCCTACAACTCAATTTCCCTATATGTAAAATGGGTCCACGGGTCATTGTAAAAATTAAATAACATAATACATGTAGATACCTAGAAAAGTGTTTACAAAGTAGGTACTCAATAAATGATAGCTGTTGTTATTACAGATCTCATTGAAACTGATAAAGGTGACATTGTGATTTATACATCAGTCTCTCATGAGATGGTAAGTGCGAACCAGTCCTCGAGGGTACGCTTTCCCAAGGAACTGATAAGATTGAGTTTCTGTACATATAAAGCTGGGAACCACATCCTCCACCATGATAAATTTGTTTGCCTGTCTGCTTCCCACAAAATACTTGCAACTCCTTGAGATGAGAGTTTGTGCCTCATTGTCTCAAATCCCTAGTGTCTAGAATGATATTTAGCACATAGTCAGTGCTTAATACTTTTTAATGGAATTTATAGCTATGATTCCACTGGCCTATTTTAGTTCTGTCCAACAGAAAGGTAACATGAGCCACATGTATAATTTCCAGTTTTTTAGTAGCCACATTTTAAAAAGTGAAAAGATTAGATAAAAGTAATTTGAGAAATATTTTTTATATTGGACTCTTACTGTCATATTTAAAAATTACACCGACCAGGCATGGTGACTCAAGCCTGTAATCCCAGGACTTTGGGAGGCCGAGATGAGGAGATTGCCTGAGCCCATGGGTTCGAGAACAGCCTGGACAACTTAGCGAGACCTCATCTCTACAATTAAAAAAAAATTAGCCGGGCATGGTAGCACACGCCTGTAGTTCTGGCTACTTGGAAGGCTGAGGCAGAAGGATCACCTGAGCCTAGCAGGTTGACCCTGGGGTGGCCGTGAGCATACCTACTGCACTTCAGACTGGGCAACAGAGTAAGACTCCAACTCGAAAAAAAAAATTAAAATTAAAATTAGCTTGATATAGTTTAAAGTCCTAAATAACATAGCCAATAATATAAAATGCTTAGGAAACATGGGTGTAAATTTTCATGACCTTGGAGTAAGGAACAGCTGATTAGATATGACACTAAAAGCACAAGCAACAAAAGAAAAAATAGATACACTGAATTTCATCAAAACTGAAAACACTTGTGTGCCAAAAAACCCTCTCAAGAAAGTGAAAGACAACCCACAGAATTAGAGAAAATATTGTGAATTATATAACTGAAAATGGACTTGTATCCAGACTATATAAAGAACACACACAAATAAACAATAGCAAGACAAGAAACCTAATTAAAAGTGGGCAAAGGATTTGAAAAGATAATTTTCAAAGAAAATATATCAATGGACAATAAGCACATGAAAAGATGCTCAACTTCACTAGTCAGTAGGGAAATACAAGTCAAAACCACATGAGATACTTCACATCTTTTAAAACAAACAAACAAACAAAAATGGAAAATAGCAAGTGTTGATGAAGATGTGGAGAAACTGGAATTCTCATACACTGCTGGTGAGAATATAAAGTGCTTTGGAAAACAGTTTAGCAGTTCCTCAAAAAGTTAATGACTTAGAGTTAATAACATAGAGTTTCCATATCTTTTAGCAATTCTGCTACTAGGTTTATACTCAAGAGATCTAAAAATACATGCTCACATGAAAACTTGTACATGAATGTTCATAACAGCGCTACCCATAGCAACCCATAAGTAGAAACAATCCCAAAATTAATCAACTGATGACTTGATAAGAAAAATATGGTATATGATGAAATATTATTCAGCCATAAAAAGGAATTAAGTACTAATACATGTTATAACATGGAAAAACCTTGAAAACATTATATACATTGAAATAAGACAGACACAGCAGTTCACATATGATGACATTTATATGAAATACTCCAAACTGGCAAATCTACAGTGACAGAAAATAGACTTTGTGGTTCCAGTGGATGAGGGGAAGGGGCAAGCTGGGAGTAACTGCTAATATGTAGAGGGTTTCTTTCTGAGGTGATAGAAATATCCTGGAATTCCACAGTGGTGGGAGTTTCATAACTTTGTGAATAGACTAAAACCCACTGAGTTGTATCTTTTAAAATGGTGAATTATATGTTACGTGAAATTTTATATTAATGTGAAGTATATCTCAATAAAGACAAATGTATTTTATTAAAGCCAATATAGCTAAAATATTTCAGGTTGATTATTCCTAATCTGAAAATCCAAAATGTTCTAAAATCTGAAACTTTCTGAGCACTGAAGTGACACTCAAAGGAATTGCTCATTGGAGCACTTTGGATATTGGATTTTTGAATTAGGGACACTTAGTCAGTAAGTATAATGTAAATATTCTAAAACTGGAAAAAAATCCAAAATCCTGAACACTTCTGGTGCCAAATATTTCAAATAAGGGCAACTCAACTGCATCATTTTAACATGTAACCAGTATAAACGGTTGTTAATGAGATAACTTACATTTTTTCCATGCTAAGCTTTTTGAAATTCTTTGTATGTTTTGTACTTACAGCATATCTTAATTTGAATGTTACATTTTCTTCTGAAATTCTGGATTTAGATTTCACAAAATTTACAATGAATAAAGTAGTTTCACAAACCTAATTGTCCCAAGCATTCTTCGGAGTTTTCAGTAACAGAGTTAAGTATGTCTAAATTTTTGTTTTAATTAAAATTAAATAGAATTAAAACATTGGCTCCTTAATTCTACTAACCACATTTCAGGTATTCAGTGGCCACCCTATTAGTGCAGTTTCTTTAAGGCAGACAACTAAGCCAATCTCATTCCATTATTATCATTCTAGACCAGTGTTTTTTGTTTTCAGTACAATTCAGCTGTGATTGTCACTGTCTTACTTAAAGCAGAATTCTATTTTGGGGAAAAAGTCTTTCAAGATTCTTCCTCCTCCACTGCTTCTTCCTCCTTCCCTGCTCCTTTACTCTGGGAACATCTGGCACAGAGGAAGCTTGTGTTGACATGATGGCGGTGGGTTGCCTTCTAATATCCCTTCCTCTTCTCTTTCTTAGTAACTCACCACCTCTCAATTTGTTTTGGGCAGCAACCTCCCTAGCTACAAGAGGGATGTAGCTTGACTAATGAGGTATTAGAGATAACCCATCCACAGAAGAGGGGCCACTGATCTGTGTACATCCTCTGGGACCCCACTGACTTTCAGGGGTGATGCAGTTAGCCTTTTTTTTTTTTTTTTTGAGACAGGGTCTCACTCTGTTGCCTAGGCTGGAATGCAGTGGCATGATCGCAACTCCCTGTAGACTGAGCTTCTGGGACCAAGTGATTCTCCTGTTTCAGACTCCTGAGTAGACTACAGGTGTACGCCACCACGCCCAGGTAACTTTTCAATTTTTGGTAGATACAGAGTCTTGTTGCCCAGGCTGGTCTCAGAATTCCTGGTCTCAAGTGATTCTCCCATCTCAGTCTCCCAAAGTGCTGGGATTATGGGGATGAGCCACGAATGTGCACCCATATAGCCTTTGAATGTGCACCCATATATCATTTGTCTATGCATTGCACTTTATTTGCATCTTTTTACTGTGACATCCTCAGAAAGTTGGCTTCAGCAGCAGTAGCTTTCTGGGTTGCAAAAAAGAGTCACAAGCCCAGGCATCCCCTCTTCACACAACAAGTCTAAAGACAGCAGATGTCTCTGCAGTCATTTCTTTTCAAGAACAGAGAGATCCTTTCTCAAAAACCTCCCACAGACCTTCTCTCAGGTCTGTTTGGCCAGAATCACATCACAAGGCTATGGAATCACTATGATTAGATTAGAATAATAGAGATTTATTCCTTAGGTTCAAAGAGGCCTTGTCCTCAGCCCACAAAGGTTAAACAAAATTTAGGGTATTATGGGAAAGGAGAAAAGGGGACTGGCTGGGAGGTGGTCATGTCATTTTTTTGTTTGTTTTTGGTTCAAATGTTTGGCTATACTTTCCTTCTTGTGTGGTGGTCCCCATTCTTGCTTTTTGATGACTGAGGATGATGAAATGTCTCCAGTTTACTAAATTGTAAGCATCACTGTTTTATTATTCTGGGTTTTAGAATTTGGAGGTTTGGAAAAATGGGCTGAATTTATATTGGCTACTGGCATGTATTTTGAAAGGTTCAGCTTAAGCAAATAGATGGCAACTTTGGGTGAGTCTGTAGAATTTGTTCCAAACTGACGCACAACTGGTGGTGACTCAGAATGAATCCAACGTGCACAAGTTAGATACCTGCTTCTTTTGTATAGGTGGAAGGATGTAAGTACCATTCAATTCCATTACTAGGTATTTACGCAAGAAAATGAAAACATATGTTCACAAAAGACATATAAGAATGTTCATGGTCACTTCATTCACAAAAGGTGGAGACAGCCTAGGTGCTCATTACTGGGCAAACTGTGGCAAGTTTAACAAATGGAACACTATTTAGCATCAAAAAGGAGCAAGTCAGCAGTATAAACAATAATACAGATGAATCTCTCAAATGTGCAATGAGAAAGAAGCTTTGCATGATGAGTGGAGTATGCACCACATGATTCCAATTATATGAAATTCTGGAACAGGAAAACTAACTTATGGTGAAAAAAAATCATACAGTGGTTTTCTCTAGGGTAGGTAAGAGTAGAGTTTGGCTGAGAAGTTTCATGAGGCATTTTGGTATTTTGATAAGGGTCTCAGTTGCACATGTGTATGTATTTGTTAAAACTTAGAGAAACAGCCTGGCACGGTGGCCCAAACCTGTAATCCCAGCACTTTGGGAGGCCGAGGTGAGAGGATTGCCTGAGCTCAGGGGTTCAAGACCAGCCTGGGTAACTTGGTGAGACCTCGTCTCTACAATAAATCAAAAAATCAAAAAAAAAAAACAAGCCGGGCGGGGTAGCACATGCCTGTTGTTCCAGCTACTTCGAAGGCTGAGGCAGAAGGATCACCTGAGCCCAGCAAGTTGAGGCTGTGGTGGCCGTGGATGTGCCACTGCACTCCAGCCTAGGTGACAGACTGAGACTCCGACTCAAAAAAAAAAAAATCAAATGGATTGATGGAAGGATAGGGATGGGTAGACAGGTAAATGTGTGATAAAGCAGTTATAGTAACATGTTATGATAGAAACTGGTGGTAGTTATATGGATATTTGGGGGTTATAATTCTCCCACATTTCTGTACTTTGGGAAATTTTCATAATAAAATATTGAATACAAGTTCATTAGCTTCTCTCCTGTTCCAAAACTGGTGCATCCTCCTTTCGCACTTCCTTTGGTTTCACAGTTCCTGGAGAACAGAGACAGCCTTGTGACTAGAGCTACCCATGAGTGCTATTTGAGGCACTCTAAAAGGCACTCTCTGCTCAGGATCTCCCCCACCTCCTCCTACTAGTCACGACGGAATGTTTCTACTAAGGATTTATTCCTCCAGATCTACAGGGAGTTTGAGTCATCACAAATCTGCTAAAAAATGCAAATATCAGGCAGGCCCCAGTGGCTCACTCCTATAACCCCAGCACTTTGGAAGGCTGAGACAGGAGGATTGCTTGAGCCCAGGAGTTTGACACCAGCCTGGGCAACATAGCAAGATCTTGTCTCTACAAAATATTAGCCGGATGTGGTGGCATGCACCGGTAGTCCTGGCTACGAAGGAGGCTGAGGTGGAAGAATCACCTAAACCCAGGAGGTCGAGGCTGCAGTGAGCCATGATCATGCTACTGCATTGCAGCCTAGGTGACAGAGTGAGACCATGACTCAAAAAACAAACAAACAAAAAAGGTTAATATTCTCAGGATAGGGAAGCAATTTAAACCTGGGACTTACTTCTCAAACAACAGAAAGCAGAATCCTCTGCAATGGTAAATAAAATATAGAGATAAGGACAAGAAAGAAAAAAAAGAATCTGTGGGAGAGGTTAAGATACATCAAAGCCAAACTACAATATACAGATTTGCCTACAGACAAGTTAAAAAAGCAGAGCTCATCCATAAAGAACAGCTCTGATCCCTGTTCCTCACTGGCTAACAGCCATAAGCTAGAAATAGGGCCGAGATCATGGTCACCAAAATCATTGCTCTGCCTCTAGCTTGCATGCTCTCTAGAACTTCAGTTCTCTCTGTTTTTTCCACTTCATCCTGGGAAGCCAAGAAGGTGTCTCTTGTGTGCCTGAGAGTGAATCCTCTCTCCTCTTTCCCTCCTCGACCTGCTGAGGCTGTGAGTCATCCCTGGACATCCCACCAAAGCCTGTGCCAAAGGCCTGACTGCCTAGCCCTGGCCAACTTCCTCTCCAAGGCCACCTCCAGTCCAGAAGTAGGCTTGGTTCACCCATAGCCCTGTTCAGCTGCTCTGCCCCTTCTGAGTTCTAAGAGGAAAACATCCCAAATGAGGAATGCTCCCTTTACCCTCTACATCCTCAAGTCTCCCTTAGAAATGTCACTGAAACCCTGTTTGTTTTCTTTTATCACAGCCTCTTCTCCTTAGGTTTTGAGTACAGATCATGAGGGTGGGGCTGAGACCATCTCAGGACAGACAAGATAACCTCCCCCCCTTATCACCAACTCAATGTTCTTGGACAATCTTGCAACTCTCTTCTCTTTCCTTAGGATGAATTTTCACTTCCCTTAGGAGGTTTTTTGGTTCTTCATGCACACAGGCCTATAACTGTTTCCTGTTTCTTTTCAGGCAAGACTGAGTGGCAGGGAGATCCCAGCTGAAGCTATCAGGATGGGACACTAGTTTCTGAATAAAAATAAGTGGATGCAGACTTAAAATTGTGTTGCCATCCCTTGAATAGAGAGATGAAGTCTTATATCTTCATCACCTTGTTTGTGAGCTTGATCATGTGATTTGCCTTGGCCAATGACATGTTAGCAAATGTGACCAAAATGGAGGCTTGGAAACACTGTGTGTTGAGAACTGCCCTCTTTTGCTGCTTTTGGAACCCAGTAGCCAGAGAAAATCCTGAGGTAGCCTGTTAAATGCTGCAGACACAGGGCCGAGTTGCCTCTGTGCCATAGCTAACCATCAGATGTGTGAGTGAAGCCATTCATGACCAACCAGCTGACTGTAGCCACAGGCATGAGTGAGCCCCATTGAAAGAACTACCTAGGAGAGCTTAGCTCAAATTGCTGACACCCGGAATCATGAACCACTCAGTAATTGTTGTTTCAAGTCATTAAATTTTGGATTGATTTTATAATATAGCAATAGATTATTGATTCATTATTAGATGGGCAGAAGAGGGACTGTGGAATTGATGGAATAAGCATCCATAATTGATTGATGAGATAAGGCCTAAGGTCCTTACAGATGCTGAAATTCTGATTTGATGAGAAAATCCCAATGTCTACAATGAGTATAATGAATATATTTAAATTTATAATTTAAGACTATGTCAGCCTGGGCAACATAGTGAGACCTTTTCTCTACAAAAAATAAACAGTTACTGGGCATGATGGCATGTGCCTGTAGTCCCAGCTACTCAGGAGGCTGAGGCAGGAGGACTGCCTGTGGCCAGGGGGTCGAGTCTGCAGTGATCTATGATTGTGCCAATGCATTCCAGCCTGGGTGACAGAGTGAGACCCCGACCAAAAAAAAAAAAAAATAGACCATGTCTTCTCTTACATTAAAAATCTCAGAGACACATAACTGATAATTGCATATATGAATCTTATTACTTCCTGGCCATATCTTGTTCTGTTGCCATCAAGTACATGGCTTTTTTTGAAAACAGTTGCGTACTGTTTGTAAACTTTTACTTCGCATGATTCATATCCTAATATTGAGTAAGAGCTATAAGCATAAAAAAGAGTTGAGACTTACATATGAATTAATATCTGAAATAAAAAAGATAGTGAAATCACTTGCAAAGTCACACACGACCATAAAAAAAAGGCAGCTGCAATGACACTAAAGGAAATTACCTCCTGGCTTCCATGCAGTACAATGCGATTTCCAGTGACTAAGACGGAGGCCTTGAAAATCAGAGGCAATAATGGAAATGCTGACAAACTCATAACTCCCACTGCTGAAGGAACGGCAGAGAAAGACCAGAATAATAATGACACATTGTGAATTCCCAGTGTTTTTACCTAGTGTTGGCAGCAAGTGCTACAGAACAGGCTTTCATAATGACAACATTACAATTAAATTACAAACTTGATCCAAATAATTTTTGAAAATTGGGGAAAATAGCACTATTTGATTTGGGATTTCATTTCAGTGAGGTTTTTGCTTCCTGCTCCCAAGTCAGATTTCCCATATGGGACTCTGGCTGACATACCTGGTGTCCACCTGAGGTCACATGGAGGGAAATGCAGGCAGGTGGCAAATGCATCTTTGCACACAACATGTAGTGTTGTACTAAGGACCGTAGGCCTGGCATTTTGGGAAAATGTTCTTTTTCAAGTCCCCCTTTCCTGGCTTTGACATAGTTTTCTCTTTGAAGCACAAGACATCAGGAAAGAGTATGGACAGATTCTCATTTTCACTTATGATCCCCGCTGCCTCCTCTGTTTGCAAGTGTCCCGAGGACCTCAAAGGGGCTCAGCCTCTGGATACCCAGAGCTGACCCAGCAGGAGGGACCTGGGCTAGTTTGAAGGTGCAGCTGCCCTTATTCATTACAGATTGTCCTCTCTTCTTATCTTCACTTTTTTAGCCTGAAGGACAAAGAGAGAGGAGTCTCGATTTTCCTTGTTAATCTGCTCTAGCTGGCAGACTGGCCAGCATCTGAAATCATTTGTGATGTAACAATTATTATTATTTTTTAAAAACTAACATCTCGTTTTATGTAATTTTATGGGGTAGCAGGACAGGAATTCAGCCTAGAAAACGTTTTGACCAACAATCATTCAAACAAATAAAAATGAGGACAAAGGATGACTGTGACAAGCAAAAAAAAAACCCAACCGGCTATGCCAAGAATTTACATGAATCATGCTTTCCAAAGGCCACTTTGCTTATCTGTTTTATAACCTGGAACCTCCTCCTTACCAAGTCTCTCTTAGGCTCCTTAGTTTCCAAGGCTGACTAATGTATGAACTTAGAATGAGTGGATACACAGAACCTCAGAGCTGAAGGGACATCAGCATGCGTGTTGACTCACACCTCCACCACATTCCCCACGCCTGCTTGGGAGTTGGAGGAACAGATGGAGAGTGTTATGGGTTGAACTTTGTCCTCCAAAAAGATATGTTAAAAAGTCCTAACACCCAGTGCCTGTGAATGCGACTTTCTTTGGAAATAGGGTCTTTGCAAATGTTATCAAGTTTAAGATGAGGTCATTAGGGTGGGCCCTGATACCACACGACTGGTGTTCTTGTAAAAAGAGAAGAGACACTGGGACAGAGATGCACGCGGGGAAAACTCCATGTAATGACAGAGGAAGAGACTGAAGTATTGCAGCTGTGAGCCAAGGAGTGCCGAGGATTACTGGCAAACTACTGGAAGCTAGGAAGAGGCAAGTAAGGGTTCCGTCCTATAGGCTTCAGGGAGGTAAAGGTCATTGGACACTTTGATTTTGGACTTCTAGCCCCAGAACTGTGGGACAATAAATACTTGTTGTTTTAAGTCACCCAGTTTGTGGAACCTGGTTATGGCAGCCCTAAGAAATGGATACACAAGCGTTTAGGCAAACTGCCCACGGTAATATAGCTAGTGATGACAGAGGAGACAGGAGCATGTAGCCCCTTTGAGTCCCATTCCAGAGTTCTGACCTTTGTCCTGGGCTTTATTTTGAAGCTTCACCCATAAGCTGTCTGTGTATATTTTCTCACATATTTTTTCTTCTGGATTTCTATAATAATTTCCTTCAAATAGATTTTTCTTGCTCCTGCCTACAACTTTTTGTTGAAAAATTTGAAACCTAAGTGGTGAGAATAATCCAATAAACACACATATTTTCTTTTCCTGGATCCACCAATTAGCATTGTACCGTGTTTGTTTCCCTTTTTCTCCTTCCATATATGTTTGTTTCCTTTTTCTCTTGAACCATTTGAAATTTGCAGATCTCATGACATCTCACACCTAAAATATTTCATCATGTATCTTCCAAGAAAAAGAGATACTTTCCTTCATAACAACCAGAGTCAAGAAATTTAACGTCAATACAAAAAGTATTATCTAATAATAAAATAACTGTAATCATATTCCTCTAATTGTCCCCTAAATGTCCCTTGTAAATATTTTCTTCCTTTTCCCCATCCCTTCTCCTCTCCATTTTTGGATCTAGTACCCAATCACCTAGCCATCATGTCTCTATTAATCTGAAGCATTCTCCCAGAATTATTTTTATTGACCTATTTATTATTTTTTGTCTTTTGCAACATTGGCATTTTTGAAGGGTCTAAGCCAGTTGCCCTACATAATGTCCCCAAATCTAAATTTGTCTGCTTGCTTCCTCATGATTGAATTCAGATTAGAAATTCTTGGGTAAGAATTTCACCTAAGTGATGCTGTGTACTTCTCACTGTGTACTTCTCTTCACAGAGAACATGATGTCAGTCAATAATCACTGTTATGATGTCAGATTCATTGGTTTTGGGGGTATCTGCCAGATCTTCCCATTGTGAAGGAATCGTTCTTCTGTTGTAATTTATCAATAATCTGTGGGGGATATTTGAGAAAACACTTGTTTTTACCCACTTACTATGGTCCATCCAGAGTTACAGACAATGTTGACTTGATATAAGACATCTCTCCGTAGCTGAAATACAACACCTAGTAAGCCCTGTTTGATTTACCATGTTTTTTTACAAGGGGTAGAGGTGAGGTTAAGATTAAAACTAACCTTCCTCTTTTATAAATCAGACATCTGAAGGTCATTCTCACGTCTTTACCATCACTGACATAATATTATCCAGGTTTTGGCCTCACTCAAGCTTTCTGGCCCTTATTCAAATTTGCATGGAAATCTAAGAAGACATAAAAGGTAAAGTATATCTTTAAAGGTAAGTATATCAAAGAGCAAAACGCTAGGTAGGTAACCCCAGGGCTTAAAGTACAAAATGACATTATGTAAATCAAAGTTTTGCTTCTCAGCATGTCAAGGCTGAAGTATCATGGCTACATAGAGCTTATTCTATTACACTTGCAGCAGAGTGATATTTTCTTTGCTGGCTTTCACAAAGGACATGAACTTGAGAAAGCAGAACAAAAATAGATCTCCAAAGCCATGTCAATCATTTTTTGAAAGGTCAAAAATACTCTCTGCTTGAACTGGAAGTTACTGCTTCGGAAATCAGTGTAAAAATACTAAAAACACACACCTGAGTCTCAGAGCAACGATCATACATGGGGCTCAGGGTGCCAATGCACCACGCCCACCCTTTGCTGTGCCACCAGGGGGCTGGGTGGGCTGTGGGATTCTGGTGTCAATCTTTTTTGTATCATTTCCCCCACTGGGTTGCAAGTTCAACGGGATAAGGTCTTTGCCCTATGTTTTCTCCAGTGTCGAGAAGTGAGGGTCTGGAACACACTGTGTATTCAATAGTTATTGGTTGAATGAATTAATGACTAATAGTAGTGCTCTTTAAGGTTAGGTCAATTCAATTTTTTCCTAGACTTTATAAGTAAGAGATGTAATCTTGTGATTTCTCTACCTCTTTTTAAATTTAATTACAAAACTTCTTTCTTGCGAGTGTGTAAAAGGGAATAAAGAGGCCCTTCTTGGTTTCTTTTTCTCAACTTCTAACGGCTCAGCCAGTCATTTCAGGACAGATAGGCTTCAAGGCACACATCCAAGTGCCACATCAGTTATGACTGCACCCTCTGAGACATGTATCTCTCTCTTCCTCTTTTTCTGCAAAGCAGGAACCAGGAAGAACTCACCATCATCATTGATGAGTTCATCTCTTCCAATATTTCTGTTGCTGAGTTGCTAAGGTCATGTGAGAGGAAGATCTAAGGATTGTTGATAGACCGTGTAATTTGCTTAAACACTTAACATGAGTTCCCTACATGACTTTGTCTACAAATAGTGAAGTATCAAATTCTGTTTAATTTGCTTAAATATATCTCTTATCTAAAATAAGTGGTCTGCTCTATGGATATGAGCATATTTTTTTGTTCGTGTACAGATGTTTTTATTTCAAGGAACCTGAAAGAACCAACTAGTTCATATGACTCAAAGATGGTAGACAGTGAACAAACAGCAGAGGGGCAAGGGGGCAGGAGAGAAGTGCTCCTAGAAGGAAATAGCAATAATAGCAACACAGAAAAAGATTAGTAGCTTGTGCTTCCTGCAGGCATATTGCTTACAAGAGCCCTATGAAATAAGAACCATTATGCCCATCTTAGAGAGCAAGAAACTGAGGCTTAGCAAGGCTGTGACTCGACAGTAGCAAGGGGTGGAGTAGATACTTGACGGAACTTGTTTGACCTCAGAGCCCTCTTGCTTTGCCACTCACATGGGGAGTGTGTCCAAGCACATGGCAGAGATGAAAGCCTTATTTTCTATTGTTGTCTGGCAATTTTTCAAGGAAACCTTTGGTCATTTCTTAAAATGCTTATGTTGGGAGGAACCCAGAATAGATAAATTCCTGCAAGATTACTGCCCCAGAGTTCAGATAGATTAATCCTTGTACTCTTCCCAAGCATCGTTTTTTATATTATTCCGTCTTTTTATCATCTTTGTGATTCTCCTTGAATCCCTCTTCAAAGGCAACATATTTCTGAAAATTATGGTGATAGCTCAATTCCAGAGAGGCATCTGCATGCAAAAAAACCAGAAAGTTCTGCTTCTATAGGTGAGTTGAACGAGGGACACCGGGAACAATCAGCCTTCGACATGGCCAAGTTGAGATTCTATTACTGCTGACTTGCTTAGACACCCAGATCCAACAGCTCATGCTTCCTCCTTTCCCCTTGCAAAATATTAGGGCAGAAATAAAGGCCCATATATACACAAAGGTTCTTTTTATTTTTTTAATTTAACAGAGATAAGTAGAAGACTGATATTCATCAAGTCTAATTTTGTCTAAACTGTATACAATTTTATGGGGGGAAATCCTTCCAAAACTAGTTTCCATGCTGTCAACAGCGGCTTTCCACAGCTACAGTTGACGACTTCCACCACTGCAGAAACACGTTTTCTCTTTTATAACTTGCCTTCCCCCAGACACATACAAGAAAAACATTCAAAACCAGTTGTACAAAGCAAGGATATGTATTTTTTCTTTCTTGCAAATTAATTTCTCTTTAGCACATGTGTGGCTAAACCACTGACAGGCAGGATATCCTTTATTCAGGAATGTGTCTCTCCTCGAACTCCAGCTCAAACATAACCATTCATAACAAGGCTCCTAACCTTTTGGACTGAAGAGACCGACACATGAATGAATCCATGAATATGAAGACTGATGTAAGGTTGCCAAGTTTCATTTTGCAAGTAAAGAAAACACATTATAATCCATATTATCCTTATGACTTCATAAAGGACAATATAATAGAGAACACATGGAAGTAACCCAATTTCAGGCTAAACAGTTTTTTAAAAACCATAAATGTGGAACACATACACAATGGAATATTACACCATAAAGAAAGACAAACATATGTACTTTGCAGCGACTTGGATGGACTTAGAGTCAATGATACTCAGTGATCTATCACAGAAACAAAGAACAGAGTACCACATGTTCTCACTCATAAGTGAACCCTGAACATTTACCATAATACTATATGAAATGGATTGGCAGTAGTGGAATACTGCCAGGGTGGGGGGGGGGACACACAACATCAATAAGGGTACCTGATCTCAAACCAGGCAGAATAGGGACTAAAGGGAGACCCAAACTCTACCTGTACAACGTCCACTTGTATACCTAATCCTGAATTGTACCCCATTATCTTTAAAATAAAAAATAAGAAAATAAAATACCGAGTACAAAAATAAATAAATAAAAGTTAAACAAACAAAAAAAATCATAAAGTTAGCTTATGTAATTTAGTTTATTATTATTAGTTTTGTT
Organism: Carlito syrichta; assembly: GCF_000164805.1. Taxonomy (NCBI): domain Eukaryota; kingdom Metazoa; phylum Chordata; class Mammalia; order Primates; family Tarsiidae; genus Carlito; species Carlito syrichta. Next base: position 36,210 of record NW_007251107.1, on the reverse strand, counting down.
TTTCTTTTGTTTATTTTTAGCTTATTAATTTTTTAAGTCACTGCCTCCCCCCCATTCTACCACAAGACAGCAAATATTCTATTATGATGCTGGGGCCCTCATTTGGGAATCACAGCTCTAAGAGAAAGCCTTTCCTGAAATCTCTCCCCTCTCCCACCAGGCAGAACTAATTTTATCTTTTCTCCTCAAGCATTTTGTGAATTTTGTTATATCACATGGTTTCATGTTAATGTTTATCTAGTAGCTAGACCACAAGTTTTTAAAGGCACAGAGACTGTGTCTTAGTTTTTTCTCTATTTGCAGAAAAAAGCAAAAAGCCTAGAACACAGCAAGCATTACTACAGTATTTATCCAATTAATCTGCATATATCCAAGCCAAATGGAGAGAGAAGGTTCTTTCCCTTGACGAAACTGATCACCTTATTTGCAAACTGGCAAACTTAATAAGCAGGCCTTGGAGGGAAGTCCCAGAAATGTAAAGAAAGTTGCCAGAGCATTCAAATGCCACAGGCACAGAGCAATTTAAATTTCAGAATTGAAATTGAAATGGAAATAATTAGTGATTAGTAAACCTCATTGCTCAGAAGGACAATCTTGGCTTCTTGATTTGGGGTTGTGTTTAAATGTTGATAGTGACATCCATTTTTACGTATTTCAAGTGAAAAATGGAATTTCCAAATACAGAATAGAATAAGAATCATCAAAAGGTAGAGTGAGAGCCAGTTGCAAATGAGATCCTCTGTGTCCATCTACCCAGGACGTTTATTGGTGAGTCATGGATTTGTGGGCTGAAAATTCAACACTGAGCCAGCAGTTCCCTCAAACTAGGAAAACAACAAGTTCTTATTTCCCTGACAAAATCTGGCTGCAGTCCAGCAATGCAGTAAAAATATATTTGATAAAAATATCTTTATGAGTTTTCTCATTATATTACCCCTTGTGAGGGGTGGAATCACGAAAACTTTTATCCTTTATACATGTGTATTTCCCATGAATATAAAAAGTACAAGGAATTAAAATTATAATCAATCGTTTCTTGCACTACCAAATTCAGAGAACGTAGGCATACATAGTGTTATGTTAGCTCTTATTTTAACTCCCTTAATGGTATCATAAAGCTCAATTGTTTAACATCAGCTTAAGGTTCAAATTTAGATTTACCTTTAGTAGTGATTATATAAATAGAGTTGTGAGGCTACACAAAGCGTTATGGGTGAAATTGTGGCAGCACTGGTAACTGCGAGCAGGATCAGAGGAAGAAAACTAGAAGCTTAAGACATCACCTCCTGCTGGTGCTCATTCCTTTAGCTTGCTTTCTTTTTTTTTTTTTTGAGTTGGAGTCTTGCTCTGTTGCCCAGGCTAGAGTGCAGTGGCATGCTCACGGCCACCGCAGCCTCAACCTGCTGGGCTCAGGTGATCGTTCCACCTCAGTCTTCCAAGTAGTTGGAACTACAGGCATGCACCACCACATCTGGCTAATTTTTTTATTTATTGTAGAGATAAATACAAGTTGCCCAGGCTAGTCTTGAACCCCTGGACTCAGGTAACCCTCTTGCCTCTGTCTCCTAAAGTGCTGGGATTACAGGTGTGAGCCACCATGCCCGGCTCCCTCTAGCTTTCAAGAGAAAAGGAATGAAAACATCTCTGGGAGCCAAACAAGTATGTTTGCATCCAATGCTTCTGTAAAAGCCCCTACATTGTTTACTCACTATGGATGACGGCCTGCAATATGGACCCCAATGATTTCTACTGCTGGAATTCATGCCTTAGTGGAATTCCCTCCCAAATTTTACCAAGGTACATAAATAATGATATATCACCTCCAAGATGGTTGTAAAAATTGCTGGAGCTTCTGTCTTGGTCTCTCTTTTGCTGTCTCAGATTCCTTGCTCTCAGGAAAGACAGCCATCATGTTATAAGCAGCCCTACAGAGGCCCATGTGGCAAAGAACAGAAATGGTCTACCAACAGCCATGAAAATAAACTGGAAGCACATTCTCCAGCCCTAGTAGAGCCTTCAGATGAATATGCAGCCCTGGCTGATAGTTTGACAGTAAATTCATGAGATCTTGAGCCAGAACCACTCAGCAAAACTGCTCCCAGATTCCTGACCCTCAAAACTAAGATCATACATGTTTGTTGTTTCAAGCTAATTTTGGTGATAATTTGTTATCCAGTAATAGATGATACACCCACTGTGAACTAGGGCAAGTTAGATAAATTAATTGAGCCTCTGCTTTCTCATCTAAAAAGTGGGGACTCATAAATAAAAATATATTTATATTTACTCTCCTTTGTTCCAGAATGAAATTTATGACTACTTTCCGGGATGTAAAAAATACAAGACAGCATAAATTAAAAGAGAAAAGAGAGCCGGGCTTGGTGGCTCAGCCTGTAATCCCGCGCCTTTGGGAAGCTGAGGTGAGTGGATTGCCTGAGCCCGCGGGTTCAAGACCCGCCTGGGCAGCGAGACCTCATCTCTACAATAAATCAAAAAATCAGCCGGGCGTGGTAGCGCACGCCTGTAATTCTGGCTACTCGAAAGGCTGAGACGGAAGGATCGCCGGAGCCCAGCAGGCGAGGCTGCTGTGGCTGGGAGCGGCCACTGCACTCTAGTCTGGGCGACAGAGTGAGACTCCAACTCAAAAAAAAAAAAAAAAGAGAAGAGAGGGCAGAAAAACAAAAGTGGGATAAAAAACAGAAACAGGAAAGAGGTTTAAAAATAATACACACCCTGTGACTGGATCACAATTCTGGCTCTGAAACTTTGAGAAACTCCTCCTACCTCCTCCTCTTCCCCTTCACACATGCACAGACACACAAGCAGCTATTTATTCAGTTCAGAGTCCAAAACTTTAAGAAATTCAGTTACTTCAGAGACATATAATTATCCTTAGTACTAACATGGATGGGCATTTTCCTTGGGCTCTGCCCTAAAGCAGACATTGTGTGGAGTAGGAGCTGGTGCCTTTACACACATAATTTAATGGAAAGGTCCGGTCCATGCAAACTATCTCCTATCGTGCAGGCTCATTACCTGCTCATACCACAGTGCCTACTATAGTGATCAGTATTCAGCTTCAGTTTTTGCCAGTGTGACAGCATATGTTTGCCCTTCACAGGTTAATATTCTTGACTCTTTATTCTCATACATATTTAAAACAGCCCATTTTTAGCCATGAATCTAATAAAAACAGTTTTGGAAAATCCTGGATATTTTGAATATTTTTCTATATTACTTCCATCTTAGTAAGAAAGTTTGACATAATTGTCCATCCCCATGACTACCCATGTGCAAAGTCTTGGGTGTCTTTGGTTCCCTCTCCTTTTTTACCCTTTCTTACTGACTTCTCCAAGTCCTGATGTTTTTAGTAACATCTCTTTCCATCTGTTCTCTCCTTCACATTCTTGCTGCCATTGTCTAGCTCTAAGTTTTAACTCTTTACCCCCATGTTTAGACAATCATCCCCAACTACTCCCAATCGCCCGTGATAATATAATACTCAGAACACTTTTTCTTTTCTTTCATCATGATCCAGTCAAGTATCAATCTGGGTCTTGACAGCAGGATTAGCAAATCCAACATCCTTGAAATTAAAAACCTTCAAGAACTGAGATTCAGCCTCTGCTCCAACTCTAACTCCTACACTTCACCCAACTCAGCTAGCTACTCCACTCAGATTTGCTCCCTCTCCTTCAGGGTCTTTCCATACTGTGGTTCCCACCTAGAAAGCACTATGAGCCCTCCCCCCCTTTTTGGGATCCCAATCCAATTCTCTAAACCTAACTCAGATTCTGGCTCAGAGAACTGAGAGTCCCAGAGTTGGAGGGACTTTAATAGTCACTGTCCAAACTTCAACCTCATCCATGCATCCTCCATTCATCCAAACATTTATTGGCCTCTTCTACCAAGTTAAAAATGAATGATAGTTTCAACCCAGGAAGAGGTTATATTTATACAGAGAAACAGGTGTACAAATGGTGATAATGTAAGTATGATGTTCAAGACATGAACAGAGTGCTTTGAGAGCACGTTCCGTCATTTGTTATCTAGATTCTATCTGAATACCTCCAGCAACAAAAAACTAATTATCTCAACAAGTAGCTCATTCCATTTTCAGAAAATGATAACCACAATGAGTTATCACACTGAGTTTAAATCTAACTTCCACACACTTATTTTAATTTTTTTGAACTCTAGAGTTTTCAAAGACAAAGCCAGCTGTCTTTTCACATGACAGTCATTAAAGTATTTGAAGCTCATACCATGAAAATTCCTAAACTTCTTGTATATTCTGATTCTAAACTCCTCATCCTGCTGGCAGCCCTGCTTTGGCTACACTGCAGATTTTTTATGCCCTTCAAAATTTGGTGGGGATTCAACAAGGCAGAATGGAGGTATCACCTCCTTTGTTCTTAAAACAACCTAAGATCACGTTTACCTTTTGAAAAGGAAAGTGGACACTTTCATTCCACTGCTGCGTGATTCCTTTTTTCTCTCTCACACACCTCCAAATCTCTCCTCCAAAAGCTTATAGAAAATAATGTGAATGGCTCATACTGAGGCTTGTTGCATGCTGCCTTGCACTGTCCAGTACAAGGCAATGCAAGGTGCAATATACTTATTGACACTTTTTCCACTGCTCAAAAAATTTTTGAACGTATCAATTTTGATATCTTAATTTAGTGCTTCTGATTTTTTTTTTTTTTTTAATTTCACCTCTTTCTCGTTGGCAAAACGTTTCCCCTTGAGACTTTTCTCATTGGGTAAACAACAAAAAAAAGTCACCTGGGCAAGATGGGGTAAATAATGAGGGCGGGGCAGGGGAGTCATGCTGTTTTGGTCAAAAACTGCTGAACACTCAGCATGGTGTGGACAGGTGCATTGTCATGGTAGACGAACCAGTCATCTGTTTGCCACAACTGGGATGCTTCTTCTGTAACACAGCCTCTCACAACAATGTTAGTTGGTACACTGATGTCGATGTATTCTTAGAACATTTATCTAGAGGGGGAAGCCTGTACTGCAAGATGCCTGCCCTCCCAAAGATAATTCTGTTTTTTTGGAAATATATATCTGGTCTTACTCTGTTGCCCAGGCTGGAGTGCAGCGGCACAATTATGGCTCACTGCAGTCTCGACTTCCTGGACTCAGGCAATCCTTCCCCCTCAGCCTCCTGAGCAGCTTGGACTACAGGCCTGTGCCACCATGCTGCAGCTGATTTTTTAATTTTTTATAGAGATGGGGTCTCATTATGTTGCCCGGGCCGGTCTTGAACTATGGGGCTCAACCAATCCTCTCACCTCAGCCTTCCATAATACTGGGATTATAGGCATGAGTCACCATGCCTAGCCTTGCACTTAAAACTTAAGCACGCTACCTAAACATTAGGATTCTTGAGGGTAAAGTTTTTTTTCACATTTTCCTTTACTATGAATGAATAGATGAGTATTAAGGGATAAAAGTGCTATGGCATGCAGAACAATATCCCCTCCTTCCCCCAAAAGATGCCCACGTCATAATCCCAGAACCTGTGAATTCAGCTGAGTTGCATGGCAAAAGGGAGAATTAAGGTTGCACATAAAATTAAGGTTGCAAGTCAGAGGACCTTAAAATAAGATTATCCTGAATTATCACTATGTGCCCAATGTAATCGTAAGAGTCTTTTAAAAATAAAGACAGAAAGCCAGGTGTGGTGGCTCACGCCTGTAATCCCAGCCCTTTGGGAAGCAGAGGTGAGAGGATTGTCTGAGCCTAGGAATTCGAGACCATCTTGCAGGGGTCCTCAAACTTTTAAAACAGGGGGCCAGTTTACTGTGCCTCAGACCGTTGGAGGGGCGGACTATAGTTTAAAAAAAAAAGGAATTTGTTCATATTTTTTTTTTAAACTATAGTCCACGCCTCCAACGGTCTGAGGGACAGTGAACTGGCCCCCTGTTTTAAAAGTTTGAGGACCTCTGATCTAGGGTAACTTGGTGAGACCTTGTCTCTACAATAAATCAAAAATTAGCTGGGCATAGTGGCACATGCCTGTAGTTCCAGCTATTTGGAAAGCTGAGGCAGGATTGCCTGAGCCCAACAATCAGCCAGGTTGAGGCTGCAGTGGCCATAAGCGTGCCATTGCACTCCAGCCTGGGCGATAGAGCAAGACCCCAACTCAAAAAACAGAAATAAATTATAAAGACGGAAGAGGAAGTCAGAGTCAGAGGGTACTTTAAAGATGTTACTCTTCAACCTTTGAAAATGGAGAAAGGAGCTGTGAGCCAAGGAGCGTGGGGATCTTCTCAAATTTGAGAAGCTCCCCTAGAGCCTCCAGAAGGGAACGCAGTTCTGCTGAAACATTGATTTGAGCCCAGTGAGATCCATTTCAGTCTTCTGATCTTCAGAACGGAAAGGTAATATATGTGTGTTGCTTTAAGCTACTAAATCAGTGGGAATTTGTTACAGCAGCAATAGAGAACTCATTTAAGTGCTAACATTTGTTGTTATTTGCCAGCCATCACATGGTACTTTCATTCACATTATCCTTGATTCTTACAACACAACTTAGATTAAAAAATAAAATCTTGAAGCTATTGGGTAAATTTTGAAAGATTACCCAGCTCATAAAAAGTAGAGCTAGGATTTGAACTCAGATCTGACTCCAACTCATACTCATTGCACAAAATCACAATGCAGGCTGAGTGTGGCTTATGCCTGTAATCCCAGCACTTTGGTAGGCTGAGGTGAGAGGATTGCCTGAGACCAGCCTAGGCAACTTGGTGAGATCTTGGCTCTACAATAAATCAAAACAATTAGCCAAGCAAGGTGGCATGTGCCTGTGGTTCCAGCTACTTGGAAGGTTGAGGCAAAAAAACTGCCTGAGCCCAGCAGTCGAGGCTGTAGTGGCTGTGATTGTGCAACTGCACTCCAGCCTGGTAACAGAGTGAGACTTCAACTCAAGTAAATAAAATTAAAATCACAATGTGGATATTGTAATTGAGTAATTCTCTAAATATTCTGATTAGAATCCCAGAGCCCATTCTTCCTGGCAGAAAGTGGATACATAATCCAATAGCTATTTTTAATATTACTCTTTAATTAATTTTCTTTCTCTCCTTGAACTTCTCTCTCCAACTGATACTGCTTAAAAATAAAAGTAACACCTTAAACTGTTAACTTATTGCTTTTGATAGATCAAGTTGTTCATTTCACATGATATAATCAACTATAGTTTTATTAGAATATAAATGGAATATATTAGCCATTCATCTACAAATATTTATACCTTCTGATTTCCAAAGAAAATATGTTTTTATAAGCCACAATTGGCTGTCCTGATGAACCATCACCAAACCCTGCAGCTCTAACAAAAGTGGCTATTCAGTGGTCATACACTTAGCTGTGCAAAATGTATTAGTGGTTATAGACATAATAAGTATGAGTGGAAATTCTGCGGTTATAAGAATCTAGTTTTCCTTCAAATTCATAATGAAAATGTGAAACTTTCTTTAGTCCAAAACCATAAGTAATGAATTCCTAATTCTGACATCATAAGCACTTCTGAAAACCTAAGGAATAAAAAGTGACATACTCAGTTATTCATTCATGAAATATTCTCATTCACCTGTTGCAACATGTGACTTTTTTCTTCATTGGAAACGAGTTTGTTTATTCATTATCAAGCACCTATTTTGTGTAGCGGTCACTAGAACATGGTGCCTTAGAGTGCAAGCTCTGAAATAGATAGTTCAGCCACTTCCTGTTTATGTGAGCCTAGGGTAAATGATCCAGCTTCCTCTCATGTGAAATGGGTATAAAGATAATACCTACTACATAATGAGGCAATGACTAAGAATAGATATGGTATAAAGGAAGCACTGTCGATTAGTTTTCACTATATGCCAGGCCATGGGTTTATATTGGTGCATAAAGAGAAATGATTCCTGTCCTTGAGAAGCTAATATTTGAAGTAGTTAAGATAAGCAAATAATTAAGAAAATAATTAAGTAAATAATTAAGAACTTTAAGAACTGTGCAGGCTGGGCTCGGTGGCTCATGCCTAGAATGGAGGCTGAGGTGAGAGGATTGCCTACCATGGGTTCCAGACTAGCCTGGGCAACTTGGCGAGACCTCATCTCTACAATAAATAAAAAAATCAGCCGGGCGTGGTGGCACACGCCTGTAGTCCCAGCTACTTGGAAGGTTGAGGTAGAAGGATGCCCAAGCCCAGTAGGTCGAGGTTGTGGTGGTTGTGAGCATGCCACTGCACTCCAGCCTTGGCGACAGAGTGAGACTCCAACTCAAAAAAAAAGTATGCAGATCAGCCACTACTATATTTGAGCCCATAGCTTGGGGACATTTGCTAAAGTCTGCACATTGGCAGGGTCTGTTTCAGAGGCACCCATGGCTTGGCACCTATTATGAGTGCTCCAGCAAACCCTAGGGTCACAGCTCCCATGAAGCCCTTCTTTCACTTTATACCTCCGCACTTTGGGGGAATCCAACTACAGAATTACACTGAGTGAAAAATTAATCTTGACAAATTGTCTCCACTTCATCTCTCCCCTCTTGCTCATGCTTGTCATCTTTAGTATTTGAAGACAATCTAACAGGAATTCTTGAAGTATATGCCAGTGTCAGGAGCACAGACATGCTGTCCTTTTGCTAAAAGCACCCGAAACTCTATAATTAAGCAACTTCAGACACCTACTTTTTCAATCCTTTTTTTTTTTGAGTTGGAGTCTCACTCTGTTGCCCAGACCGGAGTGCAGTGGCCGCTCCTGGCCCCCGCATCCTTGACCTGCTGGGCTCCGGTGATCCTCCCGCCTCAGCCTTCCAAGTAGCTGGAACTACAGGCGCGCACTA
>NW_007251107.1:22643-27343 GCF_000164805.1 Carlito syrichta | reverse complement strand
TTTTGATTATGTAGAGATGAGTCTGCCAAGTTGCCCAGGTGGGTCTCGAACCCGCGGGCTCAGGTAATCCACTCACCTCAGCCTCCCAAAGGTGCGGGATTACAGGCTGAGTCACTGAGCCCGGCTTACTTTTTGAATTCTTTTTTTTTTTTGAGTTGGAGTCTCACTCTGTCACCCAGACTGGAGTGCAGTGGCCGCTCCCAGTCACCGCAGCCTTGACCTGCTGGGCTCCAGCGATCCTTCCGCCTCAGCCTTCCAAGTAGCTGGAATTACAGGCATGCGCTACCATGCCCAGCTGATTTTTTGATTTATTGTAGAGATGAGGTCTCGCTGCCCAGGCGGGTCTCGAACCCGTGGGCTCAGGCAATCCACTCACCTCAGCCTCCCAAAGGCGCGGGATTACAGGCTGAGCCACCGAGCCCAGCTTCTTTTTGAATTCTTTGTCACGTTTCAATATGCACAGAAAGTTCCTGCCTTGTTTGGCCAGGTGCAGTGGCTCAAGCCTATAATCCCAGCATTTTGGGAGGCCAAAGCGAGATGACTGCTTGAGCCCAGGAGTTTGAGATCAGCCTGAGCCATATAGTGAGACTTTACCTCTAAAAAAAAAGAAAAGAAAAAACTAGATTGGTGTGGTGGCACATATCTGTAGTCTCAGCTAGTTGGGAGGCTGAAGTGGAAGGATTGCCTAAGTCCATAAGGTTGAGGCTGTGGTGAGCTGTGATTGTGTCACTGTACTCCAGCCTGGGTGACAGAGTGAAACCCCAACTAAAAAATATTTCCTGACTTACAGCCAAGAGTCGGCCCCCCATTTTGCAAGAGAATAAAGCTTTATCCCCTCCCCGAACATTCTATTGGCTCATGAATTCTGATGAGAATGAATTCCTTTTCAAGTATAAAAATGAGACAAATGTGAAAGCACCTAGAGTCTCTGGTCCAAAGGAGATGAGTCATAATACATGTTGTTTCTTTTGTGTAGATGACTTGTCAATCTCACTGCATAACTCCAAAACCTTAACTTCAAAGAAGCAACTTTTAAAACTGAGATGGTAATAAAACAGGTATCCATTCTTTAGTTACTCAGCAATTACTTACTGATTTCCTAGCCAAGACCTGCAGGGAAACAGGCGCTAAAGCGGCGTGTGGTAAAACAGTCTCTTCCCTGTGACTGATTTTGGCAAAGGCTGTAGTAAGTCAGTAACCATCAGCCTGACACAATTTCAGACCCACATGCGGGTCTATTTTAAGCTCCTTGGCTAACACCACTGAAACTGCTGGACCATCTCCATGTTGTCAAAGCTAACCTCCAATACCCCTAAGGGTCTTATCATCTGCCCACAAGAACATTAGGCCAATCTGATCAAGTATTTGCTTATTTCCAAGTTTGTTCAGGGGCAAGAGAATGACTAACTGTTAAGGTTCACATTTGGGAAATGTCAGTGCATTTCTGACACTACAAAAAGCATTTGTGTAGACAAGTCAGATGTTTTTGCCCAGTGCTTTCTTTGCACCATACTATTTTTGAAGACCCCTCCTCTCTCCTTGCCTGCCCTTCTCTAACAATCCTGGGTTGTTTCAGTGCTACTTTTCAACACCTCCCTGCGTTGAGCAGTCAACAGGTGTTCTGGTGGCTAATAGTCTGTGGGGTCACAGCAGCAAACTCAAGGACCTGGCCTAGCCCCGGCCAGATGGCAATGTGATAACAAACAGCACTTTTGAAGCAAGTCCATTGGGTGTCCAAATAAAGGCCCAACTAGAAAATAGGAACAAATCCAGGCCAGAGGAGAGTCAAGGTTGAGCAACTGAAGAATCTCCTCTACTGGTAGCAGCAGTCGGTACCTTTGCAGAAAGGGCACTTTATTTATAATACACGTATCACTGAATCACGTACCTTTGAACTAGAGGACAGAACTTTCACCTCTAAATGAGATTATTTCAAAACCATTACTTTGAGAAGGCTTTATTCTGATTCCAGAAACACTGTGTCCTTCAATACTTATGACACATTCTTTTGACTATATTTAGTGGTGACAAGTACCTGTTTTTTGAGAGTGGTTGTTATTTTCAGAAATAGCCAGGTCATTCAGAACCAAGAAGAATAAGATGAGGAAATCAACACTATTCTGGTATAAAACCAAAGTGTTGGTTATAGTAGGACAAGCTGGAATTTCCTTTGCAGACTTGAAAACAATTTGAAAAGGGGCTTTTAAGAGTGCTCTGAATAATGGAAATGTCAGTGTGGAATAAGGATTGCTACCAAGGTAATAACTTTGAAGAGGTCATCTGATATGGAGATATAAATTCTGGATTCTCATTATTCTATTTTACAACCATTGGAAAAAAGTTTATAAATGTAGAGGAGTCCAGTATAAACTTCATTTCTGGGTCCTAAGACAGGAAGGTCTTAAAATAAAAAGCCTCCAGCCTGGGTGACAGGGTGAGACTCCAACTCAAAATAAATAAATAAATAGCCACTCTTGGCTTCAGTTCACCAGTCTCCCTGTCAGCAAAAGAAGGGCTAAGAGGCAGTGACACTTCTTATGTAAACCCTAAGGTTCTAAGACTCTGCCCGCACCTCATTCTATTAATAACTTATTAATATCTAACTATAGAATACATTGTACTTGGGTTCTGTGTTTCCTACTCTCTAGGAGTCCTATAATCTGAAATACTACTATGGACAGATCTATAATATTAAGAATAACTAATACTTATATAGCACTTACTACATGCTATGTACTTAGCAAGCTATATACATCAACTCACTTAATATAGTCCTCTGAATTATTAGTATTTTCATTCCCATCTTCCACATGAGAGTACTGTGGCAGGCAGAGTTGTCCAGTAAGCTGCAGAGTTTACTGGAAGCCTGGCGGTCTGGCTCCAGCTGCACCTTAATCACTACACTGTCCTATACTGCATCTCAGAGACAAGAGAGTAACAGATAAATAGATATTTAATAGGAAAAGGATAATGAAGAATACTTGCAATTTTATAGAAAAACTGAGAAGCAAAAAAAGAGAGTGTGAAGTGAGGCAGATGGACTCTTGAAAAGTGGGATGATGTCCAGATAGACTAGTCACAAAAGTTCCATGGGCAACTTGGTGATGGGCAAAAAGTTTCTCCTCTAGTTTAATCAAAGAACAGACAATAGAACAGCTTGAGAGATCCAGGAGTTACAAAGAACCAGTTTAGGTTTATTAAGCTTTTCCCTTATTACATAAAAATCAGCTAATTCAGGATTAAGAGACTCCACAGTACAGTTAACCTGATCGTTTTTATATTCAGTCCACATCACTTTGCGAACTTTATCAGCCCGTAAGCAGATGAGTAATAGACCAAAGTCAACTCATTGGTTACCACCATGCAGAATAAGTGCAATGTCTACCTGCTTTTTCCAAGGAAGCTTTCAGAAGCCACTATCTCAAAAAGAGGAGATGTATGGAAGGAGATAAACTGAAGAGCCCACAGAATGTCTTGCTTAATCACATCCAATGCCAATGCCACCCTGAGCCCGATCTCATTTCACTGATGTGGAAACTTGAGTCTCACGGAGCAGAAATGGGACTCATCGCTGGAAATGACTTAAATAAAGGTTTTCTGACTCCAAGCTCAGTCAGTGCTAGTCCCACTTCTGCAGGCTGCGTTCTACCCGTTTCCTAACCATTCAGGGCAAACGAAACCACACTGATTTCAAAGCCCTTCAGAGAACACGAGCACACGCCTGTGCTACAAGGGAAAGAATCCATGACTCTCTTGCTGTTGTTTAGACCGGTTTCCTCTCCCTGGGACTTCAGGGATGTCCAGAAAACAAAAGAAAACATTATCCGTGTTACCGCTCCTAAAATCTGCAACATATCAAATGCATTAAGCAACAGATGCTCTCGGGGATCTCTGCCATGCTTATATTCAGGCTGGGGTGGCCTGCAGGGAATTTAGTTTCCTATGGGCTAGGGGCCGCTTCTGTAGCCTATCCTGAAAAGCCTGCACCCTTAGCGAGGCGCGTGGGAGGCTGGGCCGGCGGTCCACACCACCGGCTCCCCGCAGAGGTGCCAGGGATTCGCGGAAGCCTGCCCGGCGGGGGGGCAGCACATCCCTGGGGCCCACGCACGCGGAGATGCTGGGACCGGCCCAGGCGCTTCCTCCCTCCTGGGACCGCCGCCAACTTCGCCAACGCCGCTGGTCCCCGCAGACCACAGCTCCCAAGCGCTCGCAGCTCAGCTCCACTTCCACCCGCGACACAGAGCGGTCACGTGAGGCGGGGCCTCGGAGCCAATGGGCAGCCTGCGGCGAATGGAAGGGATTGTCTGACCCCCGTGACGTCACAAAGCTGGCGGGGAGCGCGCTCCTCTTCCGCCCCCATCCCCCGCCTCCGGCCGCGGCCCTCTCCTTCTCCCCGCCCACTCGCCACCGCGCAGCCAATCAGGAGGCGGGAAGCGCTCCGGCCCAAGCGTGCGGGCGGGGCAGGGTGTCGGCCCCGCAAGGTAGGGGCGCAGAGCGGGGCGGCCAGGGGTGAGGGGCCGCGCTCCGGGAGCTGCGCGGGGCTGCGTGGAGGAAGCGCTGAGTGGTGCCGCCGCCACCGCCTCTTCGTCGGGAAGAAGCGGCTGGTCTTCCGCCTTGCCCGGTTCGTATCCCCGGCTCCCGGCCCCGAGCCGCCCCGTCTGAGTCCTTCTCCGCCCCGCCAAAGTTGTGAGGGGCGGCGG
>NW_007251107.1:8197-22588 GCF_000164805.1 Carlito syrichta | reverse complement strand
CCGCAGGCAGCCTGCCGCAGGCCGGCCCCTGGGCGTCTGGACCGAAGGGCGGAGGCTGCCGTGCGCGCCGTGGGCTTCGCGCCCTGGCTGGCTGGGGGGGTGGCTCCTAGGCGCGCCTCCGTTCGTGCCTGGGCCGCTGCCGCCTTGGGCTGTGGCTCTACCTTCCCGTCGGGGTGGGTTTGTTTGGTTGATTTCCTTCATCTCCCCACCCCTTTCTTCCTCCTTCATGCTCTTCCCCCTCCCAGCCCATTCACTGGGCTGGAGCGGGACCTCGCCCCTCCTCCGCTCCCGCCTCCCGGCTCCCGCCTCCTCTAATGAGCATCTCTGCCTTGCTTTCAATGGGCCGGTGCTGCTGTCGCTGCTGCTGCCCGCGCGGGTTGTGGATGTTGTCGGCTCCGTGTTGTGATGACAGGAGAATGTGTGTGTGTCCCGGGCCCAGACGAATTGGTAGGTATTCACTTAACTACCTGCGTTGGGTACCCAGAAAGGATGGTGACAGATTTTGTGTGTGGATGGTTTTAGGTGGGTCGGTATGGAGTTAAGGAATGAGATAGGAAAAGGGGACAAAGGCGTCTTAGACTGGGATTAGCTGTGATGCCTTTGTAGTGCATTTTTCTGGTAGCGACAAAGAAAACTAATCAAACAAGTGCTGGCATGGTGCTTCGTGTCTTCCGAAGGAACCCGGTTTCTTCATTCATGTAAAGATAACAGGAGCTGTGAAATGGCAAGGCTATTACCAGAAAATGCTGAAATATTGCGGAGAGTCTTTATGGAGAGTGTTTAATGCCATCGGATTACATAAACTGGGGTTCTGACACATTTAATGACTAGCACAGATTTTCTTTTTTCATTTGCTGCAGAAGCTTTGCAAAGCTAAAGAGCTCCGGAGTAGGTACATTGATAGCATTTTCTAATTACTGTGGTCCATGGACTTACTGATGAAGTGGAATCATTTCTTGGCACAGGCTCTGCCAGGCACCTCGTAGGGGTGGATGGGTCTCTTTGCTGTTTCTAGTTGCAGCTCATCTTTCTTTATTAGTCATTGGCAAAATCAGCCAAATCTGCTTAGGACTGAGATGCTTCGTATAATGTGACTGAGTCTGGATCATGAGGTAGGAACTTTCCCATGAAATTGTGATCAGACATAACTTGAAAATTTGGTCAGAAATAACTTCAAAATTTGACACTTCCATTTTACCAACAGCTGTACCTTGATGCTGTTCTTATTGCCTAATCAAGAGGCTTATATTTTGTTAATTTAGCAAGCTTGTCAGCAGGAGTTTTGATGTCACGGGGTTTTATTGCTGTTGAATGACAGGATTTTCAGAAAGAGTTTAAGAGTTTTTCACTACTCACTGTTTATGAAAACATTTGAAAGTACTTTGACTCCTAAGGGTATCTGATATGATGGAGAGAATGTATCATATGCACTAATAAAGATTGAACACACTCATTAATCACAGCAGGGTTTTCATGAACTCCAACTTCCCTAAGAATTTTATCTTTGGGAGTTGGGAGATCAGACTACAATTTCAGTCCTTATGCTGAACCCCCGAATAGCTGAACAGTACAGTTGATACACTTCACTCTGTGATTTTTTTTTTTTTTTTTTTGTATTTCATCTCGAGAAATTTTGCCTTGAGGGAAAAATGTAGTTGAGTATTTGATTTAAGTATTATTCAAAGCACCTGCTGCATGAATTATTAGCTTTTTGGTGCAAGGTTTCATTCATTTTGCAGTCAACTACAAAAGTAGAAAAAAATGTTAGGATGAAGGAATGTGAGGAAAGCTCAGATGTCCTGAACTTGTTATTTCTTAATTAGGCAATCAAACCCTGTTAGGCATCTATCAACACACACACACACACACACACACACACACCGTATTTTGAATCAGTTTACATTCCATACAGGCACATTTTTTCCATGTGAGATTCCTAAATTTTAAAGAGCAAATGCAGACATAAAATTATGAAGAAAATTTATTTTCATTAAGAGTACATGTGTTTACATTTTTAATAATAGAAAATCTTTATGCAAAATATAAAATGAGTTGATGTGCTTTCCGTATGCAAACCTAAAAAGAGATATGGTTTATGTCTGGAAGCTACTGTCATGTGGCTCAACATTTGAGCACATCTCCTTCCTGGCTCAGTCATGTACACTTAACCTTTGGATGACTTTCAGGTATTCAGTTTGCAGTGCTGTTATTTAAGTGGTTAGTCTGATAGATTCCTGTTCTTCTGGAATTTCTGTTTTTCATTTCTGTGTTTCAGGATGCTTATTTAGTTACGAATTCTTATTTCAAAAATTATAGCCATCACTTTTTCTTGCTGTACTTGTCTTCATTTTCGTAAACAAATTCCTTCTTAGTGTAGTTAAAATAATGATACTTTCTACCACTTGAAGAAGAGATTCTGAATGACTGGCTTATGCAGTGCTTATTACAGAAACAAACAAGAATCAGTGATTACTCAGTGTTTAGTTTTCTTTGCCTCTCCCCCAATTTAGCACTTCTCAAATTACTCTTCAAAAAAAGGTACATGGAAATAATTTAATATGTAGCTAACACTTGCTGTGATATTTGTAAATTCTTTTTTTCTTAATGGGTTCAGCCTTGGGAAGGAATAGTTTGAAGTTAAGACTCATTGTTTTATTTTCCTCATTTCTTTTTGTTTATTGCATTTGTTTTCTTATTTAAAGTATTTCCAAAGTCTGTTTCTTAATAGTACAAATGAATACTTTGAAGCTGTATCTCAAGAATTTAGGGAAAATACAGGTTATTGAGGAAGGAAAGTGATTTTTTTTCTTGCTTAAATGATTTGGATTAATGATACACACTCATTAAATTTTCCAGATAAATTCCCAGCAAATTATTTTCATATGATATAGTGAGTGATATGATTTTTTAAAGTTTATAATTATAATGCTGTACCTTTTAAATCCAAATTTTAGATTATTATTTAACTGTACTTTACTGCTTTCCCACAGCAGATAGATACCTTTTTTAATGTAAGAGAAAACATTTTGTCTTTTTAATTTATAATCGACACATAATTATATATATTTATGGAGTACTGTGTGATGTTTCAGTGCATGTATACATTGGTGTATGTTGGGTAATGATCAAATCAGGGTCCTCTGTCCAATAAAATATTTTTCTAGGAGTTAATTCTACTTTGGTTTCACAGTAGATGAAAATAATATTTCTACAGCTTTTCTTTGTGACTGCTAAGCGGGAGACAATGATAGCAAGTAAATTAAATTTTAGAACTGAGACTATTATATTACTAAGAGAGTTTCAGCACTACTAGAATACTTTTTTTAATCATGAAGGGCAAAGTAAAATTCAACAATGAATAAATGAAACCTGCATTTATTCAAATCTGCATTTCAAAGTCTCAGTTCAACAGGCATAAAGGCATGAATCCTAGGAGAGGACTTAGATAGCATCTGCTCTGATGTGTTCACTTATAACTTGGAAGAGTGAGATCCAAAGATGGGAGCTGACTTTTCCAGGATTATTTGGGAGTTGGTGGGAGACCTTGCCCCTTAGCCCACCCAATTGGCAGAGTGGTCTAGAGAGGCAAGTTTTGCAAGACCATTTACTGGGGTACAGGAAAGAAATATTTGAACTTCTGTTTTTATTTCATTATGTAGAAATTCTCTGTATACATTACAATGCACATTATATTAATAATATGTATATATAGCTTACAAGTAATTTATAAATATACGTATGTTTGGGCTGCAACTTAACACTTTTTGGGCGATAGCCACGTATAATCTAATGCCAGCAATTGACCACAAGTCTATAAGCAGGATCTTCATAAATGGAAGCAGTCTCTGTAAAATGGGAGATTTCAAGGCCCTTTTTAAGGATAGAGAGGGAGAAGAATGATTGGTCAGGTAGACTGCTACTGCATAATGTTACATAACCTTCATCTTCCCAGCTTTCCCCAGCCAAATCTGTTGTACATTCTGCACAGTTTGTGCTGCAGAAAGAAATATGAAGAAAAGAGAAAATTAAAGCTGGAGTACAGGAGCTCTGAGTTTAGTCCAGTCTGTGTGAATGATTGGGAGCGGTAGATGTGTGTATAAAATATAGTTATTTCCTAGCACAAGATGTAGCATGTAGATTGACTTGCCCAATATTGGCTATAAAAGCAAAGCCAGATGAAATTATCTGAAAGGTAACTATGTGTATACATCTGTCTAATTTGCTCTCTAGGAATCCCAGTCAGAAGTTCCAGCCTACCACTGTTCTCTGATGCCATGCCAGCACCAACTCAACTGTTTTTTCCTCTCATCCGTAACTGTGAACTGAGCAGGATCTATGGCACTGCATGTTACTGCCACCACAAACATCTCTGCTGTCCGTCACCCTACATTCCTCAGAGTCGCCTGAGATATACACCCCATCCGGCATATGCTACATTTTGTAGGCCAAAGGAGAACTGGTGGCAGTACACACAAGGAAGGAGATATGCTTCCACACCACAGAAATTTTACCTCACACCTCCCCAAGTCAACAGCATTCTTAAAGCTAATGAATACAGTTTCAAAGTACCAGAATTTGATGGCAAAAATGTTAGTTCTGTCCTCGGATTCGATAGCAATCAGCTGCCTGCAAATGCACCCATTGAGGACCGGAGGAGTGCAGCAACCTGCTTGCAGACCAGAGGGATGCTTTTGGGGGTTTTCGATGGCCATGCAGGCTGTGCTTGCTCCCAGGCGGTCAGTGAAAGACTCTTTTATTATATTGCCGTCTCTTTGTTACCGCATGAGACTTTGCTAGAGATTGAAAATGCCGTGGAGAGTGGTCGGGCACTGCTACCCATTCTCCAGTGGCATAAGCACCCCAATGATTACTTCAGTAAGGAAGCATCCAAATTGTACTTCAACAGCTTGAGGACTTACTGGCAAGAGCTTATAGACCTCAACACTGGTGAGTCAACTGATATTGATGTTAAGGAGGCTTTGATAAATGCTTTCAAGAGACTTGATAACGACATCTCCTTGGAAGCTCAAGTTGGTGATCCTAATTCTTTCCTCAACTACCTGGTGCTTCGAGTGGCATTTTCTGGGGCTACTGCTTGTGTGGCCCATGTTGATGGTGTTGACCTTCATGTGGCCAATACTGGCGATAGCAGAGCCATGCTGGGTGTGCAGGAAGAGGATGGCTCTTGGTCAGCAGTCACACTGTCAAATGACCACAACGCTCAGAATGAAAGAGAACTAGAACGACTGAAATTGGAACACCCAAAGAATGAGGCCAAGAGTGTGGTGAAACAGGATCGGCTGCTTGGCTTGCTGATGCCATTTAGGGCTTTTGGAGATGTAAAGTTCAAATGGAGCATTGACCTTCAAAAGAGAGTGATAGAATCTGGCCCAGACCAGTTGAATGACAATGAATATACCAAGTTTATCCCTCCTAATTATCACACACCTCCTTATCTCACTGCTGAGCCAGAGGTAACATACCATCGATTAAGGCCACAGGATAAGTTTCTGGTGTTGGCTACTGATGGGTTGTGGGAGACTATGCATAGGCAAGATGTGGTTAGGATTGTGGGTGAGTACCTAACTGGTATGCATCACCAACAGCCAATAGCTGTTGGTGGCTACAAGGTGACTCTGGGACAGATGCATGGCCTTTTAACAGAAAGGAGAACCAAAATGTCTTCAGTATTCGAGGATCAGAATGCAGCGACCCATCTCATTCGCCACGCTGTAGGCAACAACGAGTTTGGGACTGTTGATCACGAGCGTCTCTCCAAAATGCTCAGTCTTCCTGAAGAGCTTGCTCGGATGTACAGAGATGACATTACAATCATTGTAGTGCAGTTCAATTCTCATGTTGTAGGGGCATATCAAAACCAGGAATAGTGAGTGGATCTTACTTTGGCAATTCTCAAATGATATAAATTTAAAGGGCAGACAGATTTTTTTTAAAGATATTAATGTAATACACATTTCCAGTGGGTCATTCTAAGCATTTAAAACCCCTTTGATACTGTAGCTAGTCAAGTACTCCAAATTGGCTTTGCAGCAGGGTGACATGAGAAGTCTGGTTCTGTCTAGGTCAGACCTCATGGCATCTGCACTTGAAGCAAGTAACTTCCTTATTGCAGGTGTCCTGAAACATTGGCTTTTACTAACCTAAGAAAATCAGAATGACCTGGCAAATAGGATCTTGAATAGGCCAAAAATAAGGATCTTGCTGGATGTAATCTCTTGGTAAAAGGGAAGAAATATGCTGTTCACACCTGCAAACCCCTTTCTTCACTAAGATTCCAGTGTACATGAGACACATATTTATTGCATGATTTTCTAGGTATACAATCTATGCATTCATATGAAATTCATATAAATTTATTTTAGCCTGAAGTGGTTTTCAAATCCAGCACTTTAAGCCATAAATGACCAAGAACCAAGCAATCTGAGTTTGTAAGCTTTTGTGATTATTTGAAATGGAATACTTCTTAAATGGAAGAACTATATTCCCTCACCCACCCATGATTTCCCAATCTAATTCAAACATTTTCTATTTTGCCACACACTCGGAGACAATAAAGGTTTTTAGTTTTACCTACTCTTATATTGATATTAAATACAGAAAAAAAGATTTTTTAATTTGTATTCATGAAAATCTTTATTTAGTTTGAAATGAAGAGGTCCAGAAAAAAAAGAAGAGACTGACATGTTGAATTACTGTCATTTGTAGCCACCAGCACATCACTCTTATATAATCCCCAAAGGCTTGGCGTGCTGAAAGTGTGGTGGGTAGGCTGCTGCTGGGGAATCACACTTAGCTAGTTGTGATAAGAATTTTCATCTTTTTTGGAGTTTTAAAGATGATGTGTATTAAATAAGTTTAAATATCAATTTGGTGAGTAAGGTTGAATAATACCGGATATTGAGACAGGAGGAAGATTTTGTTTTTCCCCATTTAGACATAGGTCAGTTAAAATAATTTGTTTAAAATTACTAAGTGCTTTTGAACATATTGTAGCTTAAGATATATGTGTTAAGATATATACATGAGAAATTTTTAAGAGTATTGTGCATGCTTGATGCGTAATAGAACACTTAGTAGTGTCAAGTGTTTGCAGCAGTCTCCATTATTATATGCAGTCCCTTCTAATACTGTATCAAAGCAAATGAAAATAAATATATTCAGATTGGCTTATTGGTATGCATCAAATGGCATCTTGTTCCTGTGTTTAATGGTGATCTGTATACAGCTGTGCATATATTTTCATCACTTATAGCATCACTGTTAAAAAAAAGTGGCTATGATTATGTTTGATATTCACATAGATTTTAATACAAAACATGATCAGCTTTCTATTGTGTAATTAGGTAGGTGTTTAGGAGTCCTTTCAGATTTTTGTAGGATTTGATTAGATGTTCAAGGACTCCTGGACTGGAAGTGAATCAATGCAGTAATGGCTGCAAAATTTGTTCCAATTGAAAATAAGACTCAGGAAGATTGCAGCTCAGAACATCAAATGTTTGTTTTCTGAGGTGTTTATATTTTAATTTTTTTTTTTAAGTCAGCTTGGAACTTTTTTCCCAGGCAGTATTGGGAAGACTATATTGTATATTTATTTCTAAATGTTTTGGTGGGAACTTCTTTTAATGAAACATATGGACTGCTGTAGCAAAACCCATTTTCAGCTACTATTTTAATTTCTCTTGAACACCATCACTGAGGAGTTCCATGTTATTATAATACTGAGTAGTGTCTCATCTGTGTAGTACAGGGAATATAAAGTTGGTTTCCTGTGGTCATGATTAAAATGGTAATATTATTAAGAAACTTGGTCCTCAATCTGAAAGGTGATCTGCTCTGTTTAGAAATGAAAATGCAGCGTGGAATTGACATTGTGGAATTAAAATATTTGGGTGTTAGAAATCTGAATGTACTGTCATCTAAAAGCAATTGTGATTTTATTGTAATTGGTTGTGATGTGATGTCTAAAATTAAAGAATACGTGTGAACTTTCATGGTATTTAGCCTTTCTTAAATTTTTTAAAAGTGTAAACTTTCTAACATATGTATTCAATTTCTGTATTCATATTTAATCAGTGGCTCATGATATATAATATATCCTTAACTAGTTAAGTGGAATGTTGGTATGGTACACAGAAAACTGTCTTATAAAAGTTGTATCTGTATGAAGACATGAAAGTTTATATTTAATGTGGGAAATGGCCAGAGAAATATCCACAGTGAATTAAAGCTTCCTATCTGCTTTCTGAATGTCCTGTGTTGGTTTTTAATAATACTAAGATTCGCCGGACGTGATGATTCATGTCTATAATCCCAGCACTTTGGGAGGTGGAGGCAAGAGGATTGCCTGAACTCAGGGGTTCGAGACCAGCCTGAGAACATGGTGAGACCTCAACAATAAATCAAAAAATTGGCCAGGTGTGGTGGTGTGCACCTGTAGTTCCAGCTACTTCGAAGGCTGAGGCAGAAGGATCAACTGAGCCCAGCTGAAGGTTGCGGTGGCCATGACTGTACCACTGCACTCCAGCCTGGGCGACAGAGTGAAACTCCGACTCCAAAAATAATAGTAAGATTCATTAGATGCTTTCTGTGCTTTAGGATCTAGTAGATACATAGTACTTAATTTTTAAAATTGAGATATAACTTACATTCAATAAAGTGCACAGCTTTTAAATGTATAATGTTAAGATTTGGTACCACCACCCCAATAAAGATATAGAACTTTTCCATTACTCCAGAAAATCCCCTTATGTCCCTTTCCAGTTACTCCGTCCCCTGACATCTATCACAATACTTAGTGTTGCTTATTCTAGAAATTTATATAAATGAACTCATTTACATATATGTACTCTCTTATGTCTGATTTTTACTCAAGTTCAAGATTCATTTATGTTATTGAGTGTATTCACAGTCTATTCCTTACCTCTAACATTCCAGTGTTTGAGTATATCCTTGGTTCGTTTTGTCCTTGTGCCTCTCACAGTTTAGAAGGGGGTCTGGGTAACTGTTATCCTGCCTGTAGGCATACTTAATTCTGACTTTTTTCATAAATAATAAAACAACTATTGGGGAATTTTTCAAACCATCAAAAGCTGAGTCCTGTTAAAATTGATGCGGTGGTGCCTTAACTACCTCAAGCTGAATAAATGACACTTTAAAATTTTTTTTATTTTTATTTTTTTGAATCAGAGTCTCACTCCTTTGCCCAGGCTGGAGTGCAGGGGCACGCTCACAGCTGCCCCAGTGTCGATCTGCTGGACTCTGGCAATCCTTCCACCTCAGCCTTCCAAGGAACCAGAACTACAGGTGGGCACTACCACACCCAGCTAATTTTTTAAAAATTAATATGATAGAGATGAGGTCTCACCAAATTGGTCAGGTTGGTCTCGAACTCACGAACTCAGGCAATCCACTCGCCTAGGCCTCCCAAAGTTCTGGGATTAGAGGCTGAGCCAACTTTTTTTTTTGAGTCGGAGTCTCACTCTGTTGCCCAGGCTGGAGTGCAGTGGCATGCTCATGGCCACCACAGCCTCGACCTGGGCTCCAGTGATCCTTCCGCCTCAGCCTTCCAAGGAGCCGGAACTACAAGTACATGCTACCACACCTGGCTGATTTTTTTTTATTTATTGTGAAAAGGAGGACTCACCAAGTTGCCCAGGCTGGTCTCGAACCCCTAAGCTCAGGCAATCCTCTCGCCTCGGCCTCCCAAAGTGCTGGGATTACAGGCTTAAGCCACCGCCCAGCAAAATGAATATACTGATGAAATCCATGTGATCTGTGTGCCATTAACAATAGTTATCCAACGCACGTATATTAAGGAACACACGATGCACCCAGTTCCAGAAGAATGATCTTGGTTCACCTTACTACCCCAACCCAAAATGGGTGAGGGAAGAGTTTTCTATCCAAGGCCCTGTCCTGGAGTCACAAATTCTGTGCTTTTCTAAACCTTACTCAGTTGACCGACTTCTTGCCTGCAGCATGTGCTGATCAAACTGCACCATCCAGTATCAGTCCAGCGTGAGGAGGTTAGTGATCACATTCAGCCTTTCAGAAACCTCAAACCCCGGGCACTAAGCAACAAAAGAGCAGCCAAGAAGAGTCAAAGAACCAAAGATTTTTATCTTATCTGTGGTGGTTACTCTGTCTCTTTGAAGGACAGGACCGGTTTGATTGGCTGGCAGTGCTGCCTAAGAGGCACCTTCTAGCATGACCATGGAGGATGGGAAATGTGAAAGCTAGGAAAAATAAGAAAAGCAAAGAAAGGAAAAGAACAGCATCAGCAATTGTGGGAGTGATTAGGGAGGTCACAATGGGGTCAAGGGGCATTAGATCCTGATACTCCTGACCAGTAACAGGGAGGAGAACAAAGCAGAAGAAAGCAGCAAGTGGGATGGTGGTGAGGTAAAGGGTCTCAGAAAACATTTTTAAGCCCTTATAATTGCATGCATTTTATGGTATGGCAGCAGCGGTTACCATTAGTATGGTGCTTTAGTCTCAGTCTATTAAGAAGAAAAAAAGAAAGTCTTTGAAACTGACCATATGAAAGGGATCTGTGGTACCCAGGTAGATTGTTTTCTCAAAGAATTTGGCTTAGAAATTATATTTTCTTACTCCAAACTTGAGAATAAGTTAAATCACCCAATTTAGTCTGATGAAAACAGAGATGAGATTATTATGGCCCTGGTGTCAGAAGGAACAGACCTGTGAGACTGAGCAGACCAGAGAGAATGAGCTTTACTAATGCAGAGCTTTGCTGACTGCAAGTTCAAAACCCCATGGTCTTTGCTCGGTGGTGTGAAGATGGCATCAGGCATAACCAGAAAGCACACTGATGTTGTAGCCATAGAATTACACTAGCTGCAACTACTGTTTCTTGAGCACTTACTATGTGCCAAATCCTATGAAAAATACACTGTATGCTTTATTTCATTCTTGTACCAGCTAGTCTCTGGCCCCTCAGTCAGCCTTTTTTTTTTTTTTTTAATAAAGATATGGGGTACAATTCAGGGTTAGGTAGCCTCTCAAAAAAAAAAAATGGAATGCTTCACAAATTTGTGTGAAGCCTCTTTACTGGCTGTCTGCCCTGCTCTGTGGACCAGGAAGCCAGACCTTGCAGGCTGCAGCTTCCAGATTGCCATTTCAGTTCAACCAACAGGGAATACCAGCAGGTGACGAGGATGGGAAAAGAGAGAGACGAGGATAGTTGTTCCTTATCCCTTCCATGCTTTGGGCTGCACCTCCAGCCTTAGCTGTATCCCTCATATTGTAGTGCCCATGGGGCTGCCCTCTTCCACAATTCCAGAACTCAGTGGGCTCAGGTAACTCCCTGTGTCCTTCCAGCCTTAGGGTAGATAATGATTTCCTACTGTTGCTAGTGTATGGGTCCCCCACCAATCTTTGTTCCCTTGCCCTTACTCAAGCTTCTGTGAGAAATCCATTCATTTGAATCATCTAGGGTGAAATCAGTTTTCTGCCCAGACCTGACCAGTATAATCTTCAAAGCAAGCCAAAGTATAACCTCTATTTTGCCTAGGACAGAGACTAGGTAGCATCACACTCCAATCAAATCCATGTCTATTTATTTCAAAGCCTTCATATTCAACCACTGTACCACACTGCCTGGCCTCTCCATGTAACCAGAATGGAGAAGGCCTGAGGACTAAGTGGCCAATAAAAAGTGACCCCCTGAGAAGCAGCGGCAATGACTGATGTAGCCCAGCAGTTAGCATAGCATGTAGGACATGAAGCCCCTACAGATGGATGGGCTGTGCCAGGTGCAGGACATTGACAGAATTGTGGTATCTACTTATCTATCTCTCTGTCTACCTATCTATCTATGAGTTGGTATCTCACTCTGTCCCCCAGGCTGGAGTGAAGTGGCATGATCATAGCTCACCTCAGTCTCGATCTCCTGGGTTCAGACAATCCTTCTACCTCAGCCTCCCAAATAGTTGGAACTACAGGTGCCCACTACCTGGCTAACTTTTTTATATTTTCTGTGAAAACAAGGTCTCGTTTATGTTGCCAAGGCTGTTCTCGAACTCCTGAGCTCAAGCAATCCTTCTACCTTGGCTTCTCAAAATGCTGGGATCCTAGGTGTCAGCCACCACGCCCAGCCAGAATTGTGGTTTTATAGGTTAGAACTGGATGTGTGTCTCATATAGCAGTGTGTTGCAATGTACAAGTTTGTGTTTCTCAGTCCCCCATTTCATTTGTTAAAATGTTTATTGGATATTATAGTATACACTGAGGATAGGTGTCAGGGGTGAAAGGTAGGGGATCTGCCTTCAACGAACTCACAGTTTGGGGGGGAAAGTTACCTTTGTGTAAAAAAATTATTACCCTTCACTAATTAAAAATGGTACAGAAAATGGGACAAGTACAAATTCCAACAATCATCCAGAAAAGAGAGTGACTTACTGTATTCTGGAGTACCACAGGGACAAGCAGGCCCTAGAAAGAGCAGGAACAATGCTGTGGGCAGAGATTTGAAAGGTGAAAAGGGGTTTGCCAGGCAGAAAAAGACCTAGGAATGACTTTCCCAGAAGAAAGTTCTGTCAAGGCACAGAAACATGAAAGGGATTCTGTGTCTGAAGAGGTTGGAGTGCCTTTTGTATGGCTAGAATGTGCACTAGTGGGGAACTGTAGTGGGTGAGGAGGTGGAAAGGTAGTAATAACCGCAAAGCCTCAAGTAAACCCTTAGTGGCCCTGTAGCACTCTTGTAGCCAATATACCTTTAGTGATAGAACAGGTTGGGAAGGCAAAGACTGGCCAAGACAAGCATGGGTCATGAGAGAGGCGGGGGCAGGGGTGGGAAGAAGTACAAAGCAAGATCAACCGGTGCTATGCCAAGCTGAGATCTGAATTCTAGCCACCATAGGTAGGAACCAAGACTAATGCTAAATGAGGAAGGATTGGTGGTTAAGCAAGAAAACATCTGTGTTATTTACATATTGCCATTAGTCATTCGTGGGTCTCCAGTCATATTTAGTAACCCGGTGCTTAGTTCAAACACAATCATGTTTTCATTCCTCTCAATTCCTTGGATACTATAGTACAGTTACTGAGCACCACTCAGGTATTGGGCAACTTGAAAATCACTGAACTTGGGTAACCTTACCAGCCATCCATCAAACTCTTGGACCACGGTAACTGGATTGAATTGCCAGCCACCAGTTGGTTCAGTCCAATCTAGCAAGTGTTTATTGGGCACCTTCATTGTTTTAGGTAGGAGGGATATGTGATAACCAGCCTCCAGGTTGGCTCCCAATGATTCCTACCGCCTGGTGTTTACACCTTGTGTAATTAATCCACTCCCAGGATTGGTTCGTGTGGCCAATAGAATATAACAGATGCAACGGGGTGTCCCTCTGACATTAGATTATAAAAGACACTACAGCTTCTGTCTTGGTTGTTCACTCTGGGAGGAGACAAATTGCAAGCAGTGTCCTTCCAACAATTATGAGTGAATTTGGAGGCAGATCTTGTAGCCTCAATGAAGTCTTCATGGCTGTCTCTCTAGTCAACAGCATAACTGCAACCTCATGAGATATCTAGAGCTGGAAACGCTGCTCCCTGGTTCTCAACCCTCAGAAACTGTGTTAGAAATAACTGTGTGTTGTTTTAGATGCTAAGATTTGGGGTAACATGTTACATCCTTGAGAATTTTACAGTTTGGTCACACAGACATTGATTGTTTGTGTCCTGAAAAAGTGATGTCTCCGATTTGAATAGTACCTGGTAAAGAAGAAGTGCAAGGATCAAAGAAGTCACATGTTCAAAGGTCTCCTGGAGTAAAGAAAATGGAGGTCGATTTAGATGTACTCTCATGAAAAGACTTCTGAGATTTTTTAAAAAATTTATTTATTTATTATAAAGATGTGGGGTGCGATTCAGGGTTAGGTATACAAACATTGATCATGCAGGTACCCTTGTTGATGAGGTATGCCCCTCCCTCCCTTAGCAGTATCCCTCAACTGCCAGTCCCACCCCACCTTCCCCTGACAGTTTTTCACTACTGCCAATTGCTTTCTTATAGCATTATAATTGTTCAAGGTCATCTTATGATTGAGAACATATGGAACTCAGTTCTTTGTTTCTGTGATAAATCACTGAGTATGATCGACTCCAAATCCGTCCAATTTGCTGCAAAGTCCATATATTTGTCCTTTTTTATGGCTGCATAATATTCCATTGTGTATATGTACCACATTTTTTAATCTAGTACAGCTTCAATGGGCAACATGATTGGTTCCATGTTTTTGCTATTGTGAATAGAGCTGCAACAAACATACGTGTGCAGGTATCTTTTTTGTGGAATGATTTGAGTTCCTCCGGGTATATTCCCAATAGGGGAATTGCTGGGTCATA
>NW_007251107.1:3816-7884 GCF_000164805.1 Carlito syrichta | reverse complement strand
GTTCCTTGTAGATCCTAGATGTTAGGCCTTTGTCAGATATACAGCTGGCAAATATTTTTTCCCATTCGGTGGGCTGTCTCCCTGCTCTCTTGAAGATGTTTTGAGTGAAAAAAAATCAAGTTGTATAACATTACCTTACTTTATGTTTTTTAAAAAAGTATTTATCTCCTGTTTTTGGCATTGTCAATGGCAAGCAATTCCACTACGGGGAGGAGCAGCTGGTAGGACAACCGTGACCCTCACCAAACCACTTTCGCTTTGGGCAATGTTTGCTAATTTACTACTGCCAATCCTTGAGATTCTGAGCAGGTTTGTTTACACCTTAAAATTTGACATTTACAAATTAATATACCTGTCTAACTCTGTTCAAAATCATTTTTTAGGTGAAAGGAGCATTTTGTTACAGGAATTAAAAAGTATGGTTAGTAAATAGATGATATATAATGGAAACATATCAGGCCTCTCTGACCTGTGACTAAAATAAGGTCATATATCATTACAATTTTTTTTAATTGAGGTAAGATTAACATGCAATAAAAAGCACAGATCTTAGTGGTTTAGTTTGATAAGTTATAACAATTTTAGTTTAGTTTTGTTTGTTTTGAGTCAGGATTTCACTCTGTCATCCAGATTAAAGTGCAATGGCATGATCACGGCTCACTACAGGCTCCACCTCCTGGGCTCAGAAGATCCTTCCTCCTAAGCCTCTCGAGTAGCTGGAACTATAGGCATGTGCCACCATGCCCAGTTAATTCAGTTTCATACACCTCTGTAACTATCATTCAAAATAATACATAGAACATTTTCTTTTTTTTTAATCAATATTTTTTATTATGGTTTTGTGGGGTACAGTTAAGGGTTAGGTGTACAATTACATTTCATTCAGGCACCCTGCTAAGAGGTTTCCCCTTCCCCACATAGAACATCTTCATTGTCCCAGGATGTTTGTGCCTCTTCCAATTTCCTTCCCATCAACTGCAACCACATGCTGACTTTTATCACCATAGAAATTAGATTTCATATAAATGGAATCATATACCAGCATCATGTTTCTGAGATTTATACATGTTATTGTATATATTAGTAATTTGTTCTCTTTTTTTTTGAGTTGGAGTCTCACTCTGTCACCCAGACTGGAGTGCAATGGCCACTCCCAGCCACTGCAGCCTCGACCTGCTGGGCTCCGGCGATCCTTCTGCCTCAGCCTTCCGAGTAGCCAGAATTACAGGCATGTGCTACCACGCCTGGCTGATTTTTTGATTTATTGTAGAGATGAGGTCTCGCCAAGTTGCTCAGGCGGGTCTCGAACCCGCGGGCTCAGGTAATCCACTCACCTCAGCCTCCCAAAGGCGTGGGATTACAGGCTGAACCACCGAGCCCAGCTTTGTTCTCTTTTTATTGTTGAATAATATTTCATTGTTTGGCTATCCTACACTTTGTTTATATCTACTCACCTTTGGATAAATGGGTTGTTTTCAGTTCCTGGCTATCATGAATAAGGCTGTATCAATATTCTCGCATAAGTTGTATTTCCTTTGGACAGGCTGGGGCAAGGACAGCTCACGTATCAGGAGCCACGAGAACATGTGAGTGGCAGAAACCTGTTTTCTGTGTCACACATTCCATCCTATTTGTGACATCAGCATGTGTAGATGAATTATCTACTAACTAACATTTGTTGAATGTTTAGCATGTGCCAGGCACATACCAAGGTGTTTCTTGCATTGGTGCATTTAATCTTCATAATTATAAAATGGATGCTATTATCATCTCCATCTTACAGATGAGGCAACTAAGGTTCAGGGATAATGTAATAAAATTGCTCAGGGTCACCCCCACCCCGAAAAAATATATTCTTGCCTAAATTGTATTTCCCTTGGCTAAATATCTAAGTTTGGGATTGCTGGGTTATAGGGTGGATGCATGGTGAACTCAAGTGCCCATTGCTTTACATCCTCTCTGGCATCTTGTATTAGTGGGTTTTTAATTTTAGCCATTCTAGTGAGTATAAAATGGTATCTCCATTGTGACAACTAAAGGTGTTGAGCACCTATTCTGTGTCACTTTTATATCTGAAGCATGATGATCTGAACCCTCATGAACTTGAGTGCTGAAAATGTGCTCCCTTTGTCCAGGTATCGTCCAGTTATTTCTGGCTGTTGCAGACACTACCTCACAGGTTTCCGCAAACCAGTCTGTCAGCATGAGTCAACCTTTCCCTTTATTGCTCAGGCTCCTTAACGTTCCAGGCTCCTTATGTCCCCTTTGATGTTTCCCATTATGGGTCCTGTGCCTATAAATGGGGTGGGGTAGGCGGGAGTAGGGGGTGGTGGGATGTAAGTGCGTCATCTGTTGCCTGGTTACAGGAATATCCTCCTTCTCCCTGGTAATTTGGGAAACTGAAGCACACTGTAGTTTCCACTGCCCCCGAATGGACTCCCAGCTTCCTCATCACCACCTATCACCACCACCCCCAATTTAATTTGTTTCATTACATTATATGTATGAAAATTATTTGATTCATTAGTTTTTCTTTTACTTTTTTCACAAGGCAAATTAAAATTTAAAATTTTAGACACTATCTAAAAGTAACAAGTTACTGAGGATGAATCACATCCCAGAGTGATATGGAGACCCACTAATGTCCGTCCATATTGTCACAGCCCCTAGAGAGGGGTAGAGCAAGGGTTCAAGCACTCCTGCACATTCCTCAACACATCACTGAGAGTCCCCTGATCTCCTATGCATTCTCAGTAAGTAGCTTCAGGGGATCCTTGACTTCCCTATAGACTCCGCCCAGTCAACCGAAAGATGCAAATCCTCACTTACTCCCTTTTTCTGAGTGGTTATAATTTTGAATAATACAGTATCCGTGTAATCGTAACCCTGTGATTTGTATAACTTTTGTATTAATGTGATCATAAGTTTTGTGATTTGTATAACTTTTGCGCAATAAATGATGTCTTAGGCCTTGTAAACTCCCTTTACTCTATGGCAAGTGCGATTAGCACTTCCACCAGGGCTCTACTGATAAAAGCTATGAGATACCTCTGATACCTGGCACCAGGAACTCTGGACCGAAAAATGTCACTATCAATAAATGCAGCTGAAACCCAAGTTCTATAGAATGCTCTGCTGGTCACGTGGATAGGTACTAACAATTTTGGAGTTGTAAAAGTGAACTGTAAAAGCCTAGAGGGTGAGTAAAACCATTTTAGAAAGACCTCAAGTCTGGCTCTGCTCCCTGGGTTTGAACTCAGAAATAAACTTCTTTCTACCAGTTCCCTGACCCTTTGATTTATTGGTATAAAGAGGAGCAGTGGAATGTTACTCGGACCATAATATGAGAAATGGGCATCTATCCAATTTCAAAGACCTCCAATGAGAGGAAGTTTTTCATGAAAGAAAAAGTCTTAATCTTTTTCAATCTTTTTAATTACTCAATTAATGAGTCTTTCTCCACTTCCTGTCATGGAAATATCTGGTAATATAAAATGGGATTGAAGCTACAGATTCGACTTTCACTAGTCAGTAAATAACAGCCACAAGATCAGAAGTAGCTGTGGTCAGGCACTAGATCTTTTTTTGTTCCGTCTCCATCCCTTGGCTCTTAGCCCAGTACCTGAGCTCTAATGTGACTGCAGAAGGTGCTCACCGATTGAACTACTTTTCAATCTTATTAACATTATCCATTTATTGTATCCATTTTCTAATGGATATTTCCTTTTACAATTTTTTTAAGTATGATTCATCATTATCTAATTTTCTATAGTTTAGTTTCAAGGGTCCATTTTTTTCCCCCAAAAGAAGTAAATAATGAGATAAGTTTATAAACATTTTCAAACAATTGAGATGTTTATGTTAAAAAGATAGGCATTAGAGTCCATCTTTTTGATTGATAAAAGTAAAGTCCAAGCCGGGCTGGGTGGCTCAGCCTGTAATCCCGCGCCTTTGGGAAGCTGAGGTGAGCGGATTGCCCGAGCCCGCGGGTTCGAGACCCGCCTGGGTAGCAAGACCTCATCTCTACAATAAAACAAAAAATCAGCCGGGCGTGGTAGCGCATGCCTG
>NW_007251107.1:0-3603 GCF_000164805.1 Carlito syrichta | reverse complement strand
GAGGGCTCGCCAAGTTGCCCAGGTGGGTCTCGAACCCACGGGCTCAGGCAATCCATTTGCCTTGGCCTCCCAAAGTGCTGGGATTACAGGTGTGAGCCTGGCCATGAATATTATTTTTATTTTAATGCGGAATGTGGTTGATTTTTCCAAGCCTAACATAAGCCTTAAACATAAATTTAAGTCTTTACTTCTATCATATAGACCCTAAATGCTTATTATAGAAAAATACAGAAAATTAGAAAATATACATAAGCAAACCTAATTAATAGATAATCAAGGTCAATAATTATCTTGCACTTCAGTGATAATAGCTGTTCACAATTTTAATTATATCAGAAACAATACCGAACAGTGGAACTAACACTGGTTTACCTACAGATTGAGCTCAATTTGGGTCTCAAGTATGACTATTATAAATGATTTTACCTTTTGTTGACTTGAATTTCTCACTTGTAAAATAGAGCTAATAATGACTTTCTTCATGGGCTTTTTGTGTGAATTACATGGGATAATGTACATATTAACTGCTTGGTAACAGTAAAATGCTTTGCAAGCTGTTTTTACTATCATTCTTCCATATCTCTTGCTATTCATATATACATTTGAAATAGAATCAGATTGTACTGTGATATTGATTTGTAACCCGTTTTCCACTTAAAATATGCCAAATATCTTTTTAAAACAACCGCATCTATTTTTCAGGCATGCCAAAATAAGTTTAACCAATATCTTATTTTTTTCTCTCTTGTTGTATATTACAAGTAACCTGAACTAATATTTAATTGTTATGTTTCTTTTTTACTTCATTAGTTTTTATATTTAAAAAATAGTAATTTAAGTGACTGGATTTTGGTTATTTTTATGCTCTTTATTTTTCATTTAGTAGCAGAGAGAATTCCCATTTTCATTGGAAGTATGCAGAACATGACTATGTCATACTGCTGCTTTACAAAGTCTTGAAGTAGGTAAATACATATTTTACAAATAAAAACTACCAGCCTGAGCCCCATCCCCTGGTCTTTCCCAGTTTACCTCCTCCATCTCTACTTCCTGCCAGGCTGAGCCTCCCTCCCACCCCATTTTTGCCTTTTGTCTCTAACTCACTTCCTTTCTTGTCTCTGCTCCGGAGAACAACCCGGCTATACCACCACATGCCTCACAAGGTGCTAGGCTGACACGCATCACTGCCCACAGCTTTTGCTGGTGTTAATTCAACCAAGAAGTGATCTAACTTGAGTGAGCTAAGCCACAAAGTCCCTGGAGGTAAGTAACCATGACCAACACATTCTTTTGGCCTTCAGTTTCTCATTTCTTTTTTTATGGCTCCCAACCTAACTTAAACTAGCTTTCCCTCTCTGGTAAAATATGAAATGCAAGGGCCAGGGATCTAATTCCAGAAAGGTGGTGTGAGATACTTGTTGGGCCTGCTTCCTGGTGGAACAAGAGTAACTGATGAAAATTATTTTTTTAAAAAACAAAAACTTAAAGTCTTTTGAGATTGTCCAGAGGACTTACAGCAAGTGAAGAAATATTTATTCAAGAAAGTCTACTAAACCTTGGACAGTGAGCACCTCTGATACTTGTGGTATGATTTATTCCCTGTTTCTCCCTACCTGCAACTCAATGTGATGGAAGATCCACTCCAGGTTGTTGTGGCCTAGAATATGGGGCTCCCTCCTATCACTCCAGCTCCCAGGCTATCTCCCAGAGTTAAGGCTGCCAGCATTTCTCTCATCCCCCTCAGCTCCATGTTGCAGAGGCTAAATTCCAGGTGAGTGCAGCCAGCAAGTTGGGGAGCTCCCTACCTTCATGCAGCTCTCTACTGCCAGGGTAGTCATGCTACCCTAGACTTGGCAGGTTGAGAATACCAGGCCCCGATTGCTCTTGCTTCCACTTCCTTCTAGGGCAGAGACTGCACAGTAGAAGGGGCAAGCCAAGAAGACCAAAGGCTCTGTTGCTGCCCAGCATGTTGTTCATAAAACAGGAGTGTCACTTTGAGAGACCTGTGCCATTGTCCCTGCCCCCAGCTCTGGAGCAGTGGTGTAGAGGTTTTGCCTACAGAGAGAGCAGGCTATAAGAAGACAGAACTCTGAGCTCTCCCTAAAGAAATTGACTTTAACCGGGCTCGGTGGCTCAGCCTGTAATCCTGCGCCTTTGGGAGGCTGAGGTGAGTGGATTGCCTGAGCCTGCCGGTTTGAGACCCGCCTGGGTAACTTGGCGAGACCTCATCTCTACAATAAATCAAAAATTAGCCGGGCATGGTAGCACGTGCCTGTAGTTCCAGCTACTCGGAAGGCTGAGGCGGAAGCCCAGCCAGAGCCCAGCTGGTCGAGGCTGTGGTGGCGGGAAGCGGCCACTGCACTCCAGTCCAGGCAACAGAGTGAGACTCCAACTCAAAAAAAAAAAAAAAAAGAAATTGACTTTATCTGAAACAGAATGTGAGGGAGTTTATACAAGAAGAGCCCTCCTAGAATTGGGACAAATCTCAAAGACTAGCCTTAAAAACCATTCCTGTAAAGGGGCCCAGATTTAATTGGGTCCAAATGTAGAACAATTTATGCTTCAGAACATTGTCAAAAACAATGGAGAATCAACTTGCAATTAGTGGAGCCTAATAACTGGATGTGATACCAATAGAAGCAGACAACTTAACAGAGAGATCAAAGAAAGATACAGTCAAAGATAGCCCTGCCAAACTCACTGTTATCTTAAGGTGACTCCAAATGCCCAAGAATATGTCCTTTGAAGAGTAACTTCAGAGACATTACACCGTGCGGAAAATTGACTTCTGTAGAATAGTCCAGCCAAGTCACTAAAAAAATAAGCAATAACAAGCAGATCCAGAGATGCACAGGGAAAAATTAGTACCCAGCGTTACTAAAATATATTATTTAAATGTCTAGTTTTCAACAAGATATTCAAAGAATCAGGAAAGTGTAACCCATAAGTAGGCAACCAAAACTGCCTGTGAGAAGGTCCAGTTACCAAACTTAACAAAGACTTCAAGGTAGTTATTATAAATATGTTCAAAGAACTAAAGGAAACCATACTTAAAGAAGTAAAGAAAGATATGGTGACAATCTCACCAAATAGAGATTATCTATAATGATATACATAGATCCACACACACATTTATATAAATGTATACATTTATATTACAAACAGTATATACAGTGTATAAGCTTATATAAATATATAAAATACTATATATTTATATGAATGTATATGTACATGTGTGTATATATGTATATTAAGAGCCAAATGAAAATTCTAGAGTTGAGATGCATAACATCATGCATAAATTTATTAGAGAATCTCAATAGTAGATTTGAACTGGCAAGAAAGAATCATTGAACTTGAAGATAGATCAATAGAGATAATGCAGCCTGATGAATGGAGAGAAAAAATAAATAAATAAACAGATTCTGCTGGGCTCAGTGGCTCAGCCTGTAATCCTGTGCCTTGGGAGGCTGAGATGAGTGGATTGCCTGAGCTTGCCGGTTCGAGACCCGCCTGGGCAACTTGGCGAGACCTCATCTCTACAATAAATAAAAAATCAGCCGGGCGTGGTAGTGCGCACCTGTAGTTCCAGCTACTTGGAAG
>NW_007251106.1:188011-190735 GCF_000164805.1 Carlito syrichta | reverse complement strand
AATGTCTTGTAGAATTCTGCTGGAAAGCCATCTGGACCAGGGCTTTTTTTTGTAGGAAGTTTTCTTATTACGTGGTCGATTTCCTTGATTGTTATTGGTCTATTAGGGTCTCAATTTCTTCTTGTTCCAACCTAGGTAGGTTGTGTGATGTCAGAAAGTCTTCCATTTCCTTTCTGGTTTTCAAGTTTGTTTCCATACAAGTGTACGTAGTAGTCTCTAATGATCTTTTGTATTTCTTCAGGGTCAGATGTGACTTCATCTTTTGTGTTTCTGATTATGCTTATTTGGTTTTTTTCTCGTTTTTTCTGGTCAGTCTAGCTAGGGGACCATCAATCTTGTTTACCCTTTCGAAGAACCAGCTTTTTGTTTCATTGATTTTTTGTATTATCTTTTTGTCTTCTATGTCCTGGATGTGGGCTTTTATTTTGGTGATCTGGATTCTTCTGCTGAAATTAGGGTTTTTGTGGTCTTGCTTTTCCAGCTTCTTTAGGTGACTTGTTAGGTTGTCAATTTCTGTTCCTTCCATTTTCCTCATGTGTGTTTGTAGGGATATAAATTCCCCTCTTATTATAGCTTGTAAGGCATCCCAGAGATTTTGGTAAGATGTTTCTTTATTTTCATTT
Organism: Carlito syrichta; assembly: GCF_000164805.1. NCBI lineage: Eukaryota > Metazoa > Chordata > Mammalia > Primates > Tarsiidae > Carlito > Carlito syrichta. The sequence goes on along the minus strand of NW_007251106.1, from coordinate 190,112 downwards.
GTTTCCAGGTATCTTTTGATCTCTATTTTGATGTCATCATTGACCCAGGAGTTATTCAGCATCATGCTGTTTAGTGTCCATGTCTTTGTGGGTTTTGGGGGGACTTTGTTGGTGTCAATGTTTATTTTTATTCCACTGTGGTCCGAGAAGGTGCATTGTAGAATTTCAGTCCTTTAAATTTGCTTATACTTGATTTGTGTCCAATTATGTGGTCGATCTTAGAATATGTTCCATGTGGTGATGAGTAGAATGTGTATTCTGTGGTCTTTGGATGGAGTGTTTTATAGGTATCAATTAAGTCCATTTGGTCCAGAGTCTCATTGAGGTTCCGGATCTCCTTGCTGATTTTTTGTCCTGATGATCTGTCTAAGGTTGTGAGTGGTGTATTAAAGTCCCCAGTTATTATGGTGTTAGAGTCAATGTCTTTCTTTAGTTTTCCTAGAAGTTGCTTTATGAATGTTGGCACACCTATGTTGGGTGCATATATGTTTAGGATAGATATTTCTTGTTGATGGAGTGAACCTTTTATCATTATGTAGTGGCCCTCTGTATCTTTTTTAATTTTTGATAGCTTAAATGGTATTTTGTCTGAAATTAGGATCACGACTCCTCCTTTCTTTTGTGTTCCATTCGCCTGAAAATTTGTTTCCCATCCTCTTACTTTGAGTCTGTGTATGTCCTTTCTAGTGAGATGGGTCTCTTGAAGGCAGTATATTGTTGCCTGGTGATATTTTATCCATTTTGTCATTCTATGTCTTTTCAGTGGTGCGTTTAGTCCATTCACATTCAGACTAATTATTGAAATGTGAGAGTTCGTCCCTATCATGGAGTTCTTATTGAGTTGTTGTTCTTCCACTTGGTTTTTTCTTTTTTCTTTTTTTGTCTTTCTTTTGGTTTTGGGGTTGGTTCGTGTATATTTTATTCTTTTCCCTGTACTCTTGTGAAGAACGTTGTTCTTTTTTCCTTTTCTTCTGTGTTTAGTACTTTCTTAAGTGTTTCATGTAGAGATGGTTTTGTGGCTGCATAAGTTCTTAGGGATTGGATATCTGGGAAAGATTTTAATTCTCCCTCACTGATGGAGCTTAGCTTGGCCGGGTAGGTTATTCTTGGTTGAAATTGTTTATCCTTTAGGACTTTGAAGATAGGGCTCCAAGCTCTCCTAGCCTGCAGGGTTTCTGCAGATAAATCTGCTGCTATTCTGATTGGTCTTCCATGGTGGGTGATCTGGCCTTTTTCTCTTGCTGCCTTTAGGATTTTTTCTTTTGTGCCTACTTTATTTAGGCGAATTATTATGTGTCTAGGAGTTGATCTTCTCATTTGTTGTCTTGCGGGGGTTCTCTGAATCTCTTGTGTTTGAATTTTTGTATCACTGATTAGATGAGGGAAATTTTCTTGAATGATCTCATGGAAAGTTTGTTCCAATGTGGTCTCTGTTTCTCTTTCTGCCTCAGGGAGTCCGATTATTCTTAGGTTAGGCCTCTTGAGGTAGTCACTCATCTCTTGAAGGTTTTGTTCTGTCTTTTTTAGCTTATTTTCTGTGTTTTTAAGGGTTTGGGTTATTTCTATATTTTGGTCCTCAAGCTCTGAGATTCTTTCTTCTGCTTGGGTAATTCTGCTTTCCATGCTTATCAATTTGTTATTTATTTCATTCACAGTATTCTTTATTACTGTTATCTCAGATATCAGCTCCTTCCTAGTTTCTTCTTGTGTCTCCTCAATTCTTTTTAATCTCTCCATTATTGTTTTGATATCTACATTTGCATTTTGAGACCCTTCATGCTGGGGAGTTTTCATTGTTTGTATTCCAAAGTCAATTTTCTCAGTGTCTGCCCTCCCAAGCGTCTGGGAGAGACCCATACTCTTCTTTTGGTTTTTCTTCATTTCTGTAGATTTTTCTCCCTCTCCCCCTTTCCCTCCCCCTCTTCAATTCTGTTTTTGAGGGAAGGTGGGGTTGCTTTTATTTCTCTTCTGCAATGACCTGTTCTTCCTTATGAGGGTCTTCTGGCTGTGTTCACTTTTCCCTCTGCTTTACAGTCTGTCTATTCAGCAGTATGCAGTCTTGGTCCGTTCAGAGAATCTCACCAGTTCACCTATGCCGACG
>NW_007251106.1:150735-187637 GCF_000164805.1 Carlito syrichta | reverse complement strand
TTTCTGTGATAAATCACTGAGTATGATTGACTCCAAATCCATCCAAGTTGTTGCAAAGTCGATATATTTGTTCTTCTTTATGACAGCATAATATTCCATTGTGTATATGTGCCACATTTTTTCTATCCAGTCCAGCTTCGATGGGTAACATGGTTGGTTCCATGTTTTTGTTACTGTGAATAGAGCTGCAACAAACATACGTGTGCAGCTGCAGTTTATTTCCAGCAGTAACTTTAGGGTTTTGTTGTCCTTCTTCCTGCAGATCAAGACTTCTGTTTAAGGGAGTTGGGTCTAGTTGAAATGTCAGCAATGACCGCTATTTCTTTCTCTTAACTGTCACTGTAAGGCAAGCTTTTTCAGATTCCCACTGATCTTCCCTGGGAATACCTGTAGTGTTTCTGGAGTAAAGACTGAAAGATGATGCAAACCCCTTCATATCTGTGACTCTCAAAGACTTCATACTCTCTTGTGTGAGCCCTAGCTCAGTCTTTAGAAATCCATTAACAATTCCTAGCTCAATTTTCTTACTGGTCTACATGACATTTGGTGATATCTATCTGAGGTAAGCAAATGCTTGAGTTCTATTTGTCTCTCCAAGTGTTTCTCTCTAGCTTTTGGAATAATTGTCTGCCCTGTGACCTGACTTCTTTGACGGTTTTTTAAAAAATTTTATATTGCAGTGTATCCAACTTTATTCCCTGTTGCAAATGTGGAAGTGGCATTTCTTTCAGCTCTTCATTAGGAGCTGAAACTAAAAATTATCTTGTTCATTTTACAACTTAAATATTGCATTCAATTTAAAATTCCCTTTGGTTCCCAAAAGCAGTATAGACTCTTGCTGTAGTGGCTTATAGTGCACTGAGAGTTGGAGCTTATTATCAGGAACATTTCTCTTCTTATCCTAAAAGTATTTCTTAGGTTTGGGAGAAGAGTAAGGGAGAAATAAAGTAGATATTTCCTGTTATGTGGTTATTCTCAGCAACATAGGCAATTGCCTTTTGGCTCAAATGAACAAGTGATAGTTTCAATAGTCTCCAATGACAAGAACTTTCATAAAGCTTTGCATTTCCTTTTCAGGGATGTAGAAGACTTTTGTTGTGATGGAAATAAAACTCCATAGCATGAAAATTAAAGCATTTGTCCTTGTCAGAGCCAGTTTCAATCTGAGTTTAACCAGATAATTTGGGGTTAAGGTCGGAGAGTTGAACCCTTCTCTCAGAGTCCAGTGAAACAGCTACCAGAACACTGGGATGATAATGTGATTGGGAAAATAACCCCAACTCACTTTGCTTAGACTCCCAGCAGGGCCTTGATTGTGCCTGGGCTTGTGTTGGTGTTTTTTGTTTTTGTTTTTGCTTTTGGTGATTTCAGTCCTGTGTCTGCCTGGCACAATGCTTCTGATGTTCAAGTCAGCCCATGGCCAAAAGTTTAAAAGATCCAGGCAAGGAGACCTTGCCTTGTGGTCCTAAATTCAAGTGAGAAAGTATGCCATCACCTGCCTGAACACCCACATTCATGGCAGAAGCAGCTCATGACTTTAAGACAAGTGTAGTCAAGCTGTGAACTGGTATAAAATGCCTTTTTAAAAGCACTGATGATGGAAGAAGCAATGCCATTGCGAACCTTGTTAGGTTTGTCATCTGAGGAAACATAATCACTTTTCTGACATCTGAAAAGACTGATTGGACAATAAAAATAAATTTTAAATCTTTGTGTTTAAGAAAGCAAACAGGTCAGATGTGGTGGCCCAAGCCTGTAATCCCAGCAATTTGGGAGGCCGAGGTGAGAGGATTGCCTAAGCTCAGGGGTTTGAGACCAACCTGGACAACTTGGCGAGACCTCGTCTCTACACTAAATAAAAAAATAAGCCAGTCATGGTAGCACGTGCCTGTAGTTCCAGCTACTTGGAAATCTGAGGGAAAGGATCGCCTGAGCCTAGCAGGTCCAGGCTGTGGTGGCTGTGAGCATGCCACTGTACTCCATTCTGGGCAACAGAGTGAGACTCTAACTAAAAAGAAAGAAGAAAAGAAAAGAAAAGAAAGCAAACAGGTTAAGGATTATTGCATTAAGGGCAAATAAACCTAGGTTTTGATCTGGGAGCTTCCCCATACTGGTATGTGACTTTGAATAAATCATTATTTCTCTTTGAACCTCAGTTCAGTCACCTATATAGAGGGCATAAATAACACCTATCTCATAATTGCTTGCCAGAATTAAGGAGGATAGAAATATGAAGAAGTGGGCTGTGAACAGTGGTGATTTACAATGTGTGACTCCTAGACCATGCTGTAGAAAAATACATGTAAGATCTCCATACACTTTTTTCCTTTGATACAGTGGCATCGTAGATTGTCTGAATTCCTGAGATACCCCATGGGGAGCAAAGTTTCCCCATCCCCAACCTTCATGAAGTTTCATATGTAAACCTCTGTTGTGCTAAACCACTGAGGTTTGAGGGTTGTTAGCTATCCTAGCGTAAACTCAGCCTAAATTGACAGATGCATAAATGATTCTCTGAGTTAAGAAACAGGTCACTGGAATGCTTGTTAAAGTATACATTGTATGTGGAAAAGCTATATTGAAGGATGTAGGCAATAGATAGTAAGAATTATGATTGTAAGAGATAATTATTCCATTACTATATCAGAAAGTCAATAGATAATAGCTAAAATAAACAAGTCAAGAAATAACAGTTGCAGGTCAGATATTTGATAAGGGACTTTTGTCCAGAATAAACAAAGCAGTCTTACAACTCAACAATAAGACAATCTAATTTAAAAGTAAGCAAATATTTTAATACACATTGCTCCAAAGAAGATACATACAAATGGCCAATAAGCACATGAGAAAATTATGAACATTATTAACTGTGAAGAAAATGCAAATCAAACCCACAATAATATGTCACTTCATATCCACTAAGATAGCTTTAATAAAAACACAGGCAATAACAAGTGTTGGTAAGAATGTAGAGAAATTGGAAACCTCCTACACTGTTGATGGAATTGTCAAATGCCACAGTTGCTTTGAAAAATAGTTTGGCAGTTCTTCAAAAAAATCAAACATAGAGCTATCATATGAGTTAGCAATTCCACTCCTAGGTATATACCCAAGAGAATTAAAAACATATTTATACAAAAGTTTGTACATAAATGGTTAGTAATGATAGTAATGACATATGTTAGATCACGGATGAAACTTGAAAACGTTAAGACAAGTGAAAGAAGTCAGACTTAACAGGCCACATATTATATGACTCTTTTTATTTGTCCAAAATCACGAAATATATAGAGACAAAAAGGAGATCAGTGTTTGCCAGGTGCTAGGGGCACAAGGTAAAACACACACCATTATGTTCTATGGATGTGGGGTTTCTTTTTAAGGTGATGAAAATATCCTGGAATCCGATAATGGTAATGATTTCAGAACTCTGTCAATACACTAAAAAACCATTTAATTGTATACTTTTAAAAGGTGAATTTTATAGTATACCTCATTAATGTTGTTAAAAAAATAGCAGCTATATAAATTATTCAGAAAAATGAAGATAAATACCAGAAAAAAAAAATTTACAGTAGCTGCTTCTGGGGAGTGGGAATGTAGAATAGCAAGGCAGACTGCAGTTTAACAATAAACTCTTTTTCACTATAGGATTTAAAATTTTTGTGCATGTATCCCTTTGATAAAAATCAAAATGAGCTAAAAGCAAAAGACACATACAGATACACACAATCACACATTTTGGAGACAAATCATAAGATATTTTGATGCATTGGGTCTGGGAGCCAGGATTCTGCATTTTCAACAACATAGCTAGGTGATGTTGATGCGGGGATTTGCTAGTAGGCAGCAAAATTTGAAAAACAGTACTATATTCAATGTTAAAATCATTTAGCAATGAATTGTGATATAATCCATCTCCTGCTGTATTCTTTCTGAAGTGGCAAGTTTCAGCTTCAGAAGAATGAAATTATGGGTTTAAAACTATATATTTAATCAGGGACAGCACTGGGCCAAGAACCAAGCCCTTCTGATTCAATAATTAATGTAGTTATTTTTAAAGTTTCTATTATGTACTGTGCAGTACCAAAATGAGTAAGATAAATGCTTTGCTTTGAAAAGGGTAAGACTGGTGAGGGTAATGATAATGCCTGACAAATATATTAGTTAAGATTTTACAAAGCATTTTCCCACATTTTATGTCAGAATTAACATAACTATAAAGTGAGAAGAGGGACAATCTCCATCGTTCAAAAGCGAACATAGTGGGGGTTCAACTCACCAGGGACTTCTGGGAAATCAAAAGAGCTTTGTTACCTTGAGAACTCCAGCCCACCAGTAGCAGTGGGGGTGGCTGCTTAGGAGGGTGTAGGACCCTGGACAGAGGGCACAATGTGTAGCAAATATGGCAATACCAGAGGGAAATAGCGCCCACCTGTTAGCTTCCTATACCTAGTCTTGGGCACAGGTTATAATTCCCTTAGTCCCCCTCCAATTGTCTGACCCAGTACTGCTAGCGCAGGGGAGAGTGCAGGAGTCAGCCCAGCACAGTCCACACCCTCAGTGTCACATCTGATCTGCTCCACAGTTCTGGGAGGTAAGTTTTATCCCCATTTCACAGATGACAAGGGTATCTCTTACAGCAATGAATCTGTAGTAACTGCCAAGTTGATTCCTCCTACTTCTAGTCCCAGAGGTAAGATGAATTCTGTTTTAAAAACAAGAATTTTAAGTGTCTCCACTGCCTTCATAAGCTGAATGAATAATTGCTTTTATTGCCTAGCATGTATTGTTTTATCTTTTATTATTACCTTTATGACAAAAGGAACCTGTATTTTTTAGGGAAAAAAGTACAGATGGGAAAAAGAATAATCTCCACTCCCACCACACAGAGAAAAACCATTATATTTCTTTGGTCTGCTCAGTTGCATAATTTTCTCTGTGCATGGATGTATTGTGTAGTCATATTTTTTCCCCAAAAATGGTCTGATACCGTATGTTTGGTTCTGAAATTTTTTATTGTTATTTCACAATGTACCATGAACATCTCTTCCATGCACATGGGTGAAAATCCTCTACTAAAAGACAGAGAGCTGTAGGTGGATCAAGATCTGCTGGTAACAAGAGTGACACACCTAAAGGAAAGTATCAGTTTAAGGTTAAAGCACATAGCCCGGCAAATGCCTGCCAGGGAAAGCAGGGCTGACGATATTTTCATCAGAGAAGTCAGAATTAAAGGCCAAAGACATTAAACATATGGAACATCTTCTAAGTCCTTCTGGCCCCTACCTCCGCCCCTCACTCCCCTGACACCCCGCTGGCCCCTCGGGGAGAATGCATCCTGGACATCTCTTTGCATCCAATGAAAACCACCCATTTTCTGCTTTTTCCTTAGCTCCTCCTGGGCCCTCGACACATCTCCACATTCTCTCATCATCTCCTCACTGCTCAAATGCCTTTCCTGTAAGTCCTCCTGAGAGTCCTTGGGGGAGTCGTCTGTCGTCCCCCTGTCTGTTTTTCTTTTTGCTTTCCGGGGCACATAATCTTCAGCCGGGCGCTTTTCAGCGGCCCGCGGCTCGCTCTCTGACTTTACCTGGGGTGCTGACTGGCCCTCACCTCGGGGCCTGCCCTCAGCTGCTGACTTTCCCTGCTTGCCCTTCTTGCCCTCAGCCTCTGGTTGTCCCTCATCATCTGGATCTCCCTCCTCCTCCAGCTTTCCCTCCTCTTCTGGCTTCCCCTCCACATCCGGGTTTTCTTCTTCTCCATTTCCTTCATCTTCTGTACTTCCCTCATCTTCTGGCTTTCCCTCATTTTCTAGGTTTCCTTCAGTTTCTGGCTTTCCTTCATTTTCTTTGTAGAGCTTGTCCATGTTGAGATTTTTCCTCCTTTGCCTGTCCAAAAAGATTAAGAAGAGACAGAGGACACTGAGGGATTAGGAGGTTGAAAGCAGGTCCTGATAGCACTTGCGTTTCTGGACTTAACAGGTTTTCCTGGCCCTATCCCACCTTCTATCACCCCTATGGTCTTTCCTTTCCTTCCCACTTCACACATGTCAATCTTACAAAAACTTCCACAAGTCCTTCTCCCTACACTTAAAGGAGGTGTGCTGAAAAATGTGTAGAAGTAGATTGGTCCCTAAACTTTGCTCTGGCCTTGGCTGTGTCCACGCCAGTTTTAACTGGGTAGTCCCAACTTACACTGGCCTGGAATCCTGGGTAGTTTTCTTCTTTGTACCTTATCTGCAGTTTAAAGACATAAAACTGCAGACAAAACAGAACAATGGTCAATTATCAGATTTCAGGGCTACTCTTATATCCTCAAGGGTCACCACACGGGCCACACCTGCATTATCTCATTTCCTTATTCTCCCCTCTTATCCTCATCAGTCATAGAGCACCATATTCCTTTAGGGTCTTGACAGCAGTCATCTATCCTGAAACTACTAGAGGGAGGATTGGAGGAGGGATGGCAGGCAGTGGCTTCCCCAACTTCTGCTCTGGCTTAAGTCACTCCTACTCCCAAGGGTACTAGGGCAATTGCTCTCTTCCACTGACCTGCACTGATACTGCAGGTCTTTTCTTTTCTTGTCTGAGTTGGTGCCCACAACCACAGACCAGAAGACCTGTAGAGAGAAAGGAAAGAGATGGCGAATGAGGGATTGAGAAAGAGAATGATTGGCAACTAGGTTCTTTTCAGACTCTATTTGTCAAAACTCTCCCAACTTCTATCACCCCCTTGCCATTTCCCCTGCCTTCTCTGATTCGCCCTCGACAACTCCTCCTTAAGAGCCTCCATTTTGCTATTGCTGTGCAATGGGCAAGAAAGCTGGTTTCCAAAGTGTTTCTATGTTTCTGAATTCCCCTCTCAAATTTCTATCTCACTTTCTCTGGCACTAAAATGAGTGAGGTTCTGGATAGGGATGATTAGAAGGCAAACCCTGCTGCACTCAGGTCTCTACACTCCAAATCCTTCACGTCAGGGCAGCCAGATAACACAAAGCCCACCACTTCTCTGAAAATGGTGATGACAGAAACAGGGGGCAGGGCAGAAGTATCCGAAGCACTCCTGCCACCCCCTCCCTCCCCACATACACAGAAAGCCCATATTTTCCTGTCAGGCGACATACAAATTATTTCCAGTAAAATATTTGGTCCCTGCTACCTCCTTTCAACCCTTTCAGTTCAGAAGCTACTTTTCCACAGGGAGCTGGTCTCCGGACCAAACCTCTGTCTGCCTCTTCAGCAGCACCTCCTCCCGCTTCCCCCATCGGCCCACCATTTCCGGCTCCAAAATGGACGGAAGGTGAAGAGACACCGGGAACTCAGGCCTGGACCCGTTGCAGGGTCCGCCCTCCGCATCCCTGGGTCACAGGCTGTGCTCGCCTCCCACTGCTCTTCTAGTAGCAGGCTGATCTTCGCCGTTTCAGCGCTGTTCCCTCCCCCGCCTCTACTCCTCCATCAGATATCCACGATCGCCTCCTTCATAGGAAATCCCAACTGGTACCCATTCTAACTCTTGATCCTCGTCCAGACTCCCTTCCCCATTCCGCCAGCACTCCATTCTTGCATAAAACGGATGGGACTAGAGAGAATCCAGTCCTGAACCTGCTCTGGTCTTTGCCCTCTGCCACTCGGACCGCAGAAGCCCACAGGCAGCGATGAATTCGTAGCCATCCTGGAGAATGAATTATTTTTCAAATTTCTTTCTGTCAGAAGTCCACACTTATCCAGAGAAATAAGAGTTGGTACCCAGACCTCTTTCCCAACGCGCACAATTTTTCTGCGCCAAAATGAATGGGGGTGGAAGGGGGTGGTATCCGGAAAGCAGACCCATTCTCTGTAGCCTGGGTCAGTTACCATCCCCACCTCAGGGGCCCGCGGCTTGTACCAACCTGCAGGGTTATAGGGCAGTTGCCCCTTCTGTCCTTCAGTCTGAAGTCAGCCTTCCTCCACGGAAAAGGGGAGCTGGTACCTGGAGGAAAGGGACTTCTGCACACGTCGGCTCCTGATCACGTGAGAAAAACGTCACCAGTGGGCTCGGGTCCCTAGTTCTCCTCCCACTGGCAGAAAGTGCGTCAGGAGCCAGCCCACTTCTTCCTTAGCTAGTTATCCTCCCGCCTCCCCAGTCCTCCTACCCCCTCCCACCTCGCATGGGGCCCTGCCACTCATTTTGGTCTTAGCTAATCCAGCGATCAAATGTGACCCTTTCTCGCTATGGTACGCATTTATTCTGTGGTTCTCAGGGAGGAGCTGCACCTTCTCCTAGGACTACTGGCCATTGGTACATCACTGAGGAATTGTTTTCTATTTCCTTTTATTCCAAGGCACCTATTCAACCTACTCCACTCAGCCACTGATGTTCATTCTGCCTGTGGTCCAGATCTTCATATGTAGGGTAGATTGTCAAGTAGGGAAACAAGTAGCTAAAGTAGAGGTTTTATTTTCTTTTAAATATTTACTTTTCTCAGTTTGGGTTATTCTTATAAGCACAAAATTAAATAAAGCTATTTCATTTAGGAGAAAATGTTTGAGATAGAGACCAAATTAAGTTCATAACATTAACTTTTGCCATATAGAAAATTAATTTAGTCGACTACATACAAAATATATATTTAAAAATTTTTCATAGATAGTTGGTTCTCTCACACTCTATTTAAAAAGCACACACACATTTAATGTCTCCAAACAATTGTTGAGTGCTGAGTAGACTTGTTGGAATCTGATAACTGTCAGGAAATTCAAAAATATCAGTTTTGAAAATTTGGCCCATAGTTATTTTCATTCAGAGTTTTAGCTCTAGGCAAAAGGAAGAGCTGCGAGACTGAGGCAGCTAAGAGTGTGAAAGATGCAGAGATGGTCCTATCTTCCCTGCCCAATCAAGAAGTGCCAGGCACTTGTTGCTCACTCTAAAAATACACCTAGACAGGTGATCAAGGTGGAGGCCTGAGTAAATGCCCATAGGGATAACCCAGCCCCAGAAGAGAGGAGACACTATTACTGCCACTAAAAATCAGAACTGCAGCTGAGGGTGTCCATGAGGCGTGGAGAAGTGATTGCTGAGGGAGGGGCTCCCAGACCTGTTCACTCTCTGCCCTTATTTATGGTGCACAGGTAGAAGCCTCCCTAGATCCTGTCTGCTGCCTCCCACCTAGCTTGAGGGATACAGTCTGGCAGGCCCCACATCCCCAAACTCTGCATCTCCAAGGAACCCAGGAGAAGCCTAACTGTGCTGCAGAGTTGCTACCCGCCAGTCCAAACCCACCTGTGGCTCTCAGCAGATTTAGGCCGCTGTCTAAGAAATTCTGACATGCTAACCATTTTAACCTAGACCAGATATTCCCAACTGACAGAGTCTTTGGACCACCTGAAGTGACAAGGCAAGGTTGCATATATTTAGGAGGTAGTGTAGTATGTACGCTTTTGTGGGAAGAAGATCTGTGCCCTAGGAACCTAAGAAATGCTGACATATAAGTGGATTGACATCATGAAAAAGCAGTAGGTATAAGGTATAGAAAAGACAGAAAGGAGAAATAATTTAAGAATGAAATGGGAAAAGGAAGAAACAAATAGCAGCCGAGCCGTGTTAAAGGGAACTTACCTCTTCCTTTAATTCAGGCATTATTGACCTATAGATCCTCTAAAATTATGTCCAAAATTGTGTGTGTGTGTGTGTGTGTGTGTGTGTGTGTGTGTGTGTGTGTGTGCTGGGGGAGGGAAAGGATATATACATTTTTATTGGATTGTAAATTCGTTGAGAATAGGGTCCATTGCTTTCATTAGATGTCCAAAGGAGTATGTAATATTTAAAAAATCAAGATAATTGGCCTAAAAATATACATTTCTATACATTTTTTTCCCAAATAGAGCTATCTATATTCACACACTTTTTGAAGGACAAAATTATATGACATAGAATTAACCACTTTAAAGTATAAAATTCAATGATATAGTGTATTCAAAATGTTATGCAGACATCACTTCTATTTAGTTCCAAAACAGTTTCATCAACCTGAAAAGAGACCTCATACTCATTAAAGTATCATTCTCAATTCCACCTTCCACCTAGGCCTTAGCAACAATTTATCTGCTTTCTGTCTCTATGCATTTACCTATTCTGGATATTTCCTATAAATGGAATTATCCAATATGTGATCTTTTGTGTTTGACTTCTTTCACTTAGTGTAATGTTTTCAAGGTTCATCCATATTGTAGCATTTACAATACTTCATTCCTTTTTATGGATGAATAATATTTTGGTGTATGTGCATACCGCATTCTGCTTATCCATTCATATGGATCCGTTTGGGTTGTTTTAACTTTTTGGCTGTTGTAAATATGCTGCCACAAACAATCATGTATACGTTTTTGTGTGGATGTACTTTTTTAGGTATCTTGGGTACATAGCTAAGAATGTAATTGTCGGGTCATATGGTAATTCTATATTTAAATTTCTGAGGAACTGCCAAACTGTTTTCCACAGCAGCTGCAACATTTTGCAGCTATGTATAAGGGTTCTGGTTTCCCCATATCCTTGCAAACAATTGTTTATTTCCATTTTTTATATTTATCATCCTAGTAATGTGGTTTTTATTTGCATCTTTCTAATGACCAATTATATTAAGTATCTTTTCATGTACCTGTTAGATTTTTGTATATCTTCTTTAGAGAAATATCTATTCAAGTCTTTTATCTGTTTTTAAATTGGATGTTTGTCATTTTGTTGTTGCATTATAGCAGTTCTTTATATATTCTGGATATTAATCCCTTATCAGATATACACAAGGGACTCAAAAAATCTGAAATTTATGTATTAAAAGTTTTGTATTTATTCTTACATGTTTAAATTTCAGTTCCCTCCAAAGTACTCTCCATTTGATGCAATACACCTATTCAGTCACCTTTTTGACTACTCAAAACAGTTTTTGAACTCATCAATTTTGATGCCTTTTAGTGCTTCTACCATTTTTTGTTTCACCTCTTCCACACTGGCAAATGTTTCCCCTTGAGAATTTTTTCATCTGGGAAACAAAGAAAAAAGTTGCTCTGTGTGAGATAGGGTGAATAGGGAGGGTAAGGCACGAGGGCCATACCGTTTTTGGTCAAAAACTGCTGAACACTCAGTGAAGTATGGGCAAGTGCGCTCGTAAATCACCCACCATGAAATGGGCAAACACATTGAAAGAATTTTAAAAAAACCAAAAAACAAAAAACACTGAAGCCAAATGTAGTCTCTCACAATAACACTTGCTGGTACACTTACGCCAATGGGTTCTTAGAACACTTACTTAGTCCTAGTGGGGTAAGCCTCTACTACAAGGGGCCTGCTCTCCAAAAACTAATTCTCAGTTGTTTTGTGTATCTCTCATATAATTTGCAATATTACCTCCTATTCTATAGGCCGTCTTTTTACTTTCTTGATAATGTCCTTTGGTGCACAAAAGTTTTCAATTTTGGTTAAGTCCAGTTTATCTATTGTTGTCTTATTTTTCATGTTATTGGAGTCACATCTAAAAATCCTTTGCCAAACCCAAAGCCATAAAGACTTACCCGCTTGTTTTCCTCTAAGAGTTTCCGTGTTTTAGCTTTTACATTTAGGTATTTGATCCATGTTGAGTTAATTTCTACATATGGTATAATCTAGGGGTGTTTATATATGATTTAATGATTTTTTGTTGATAGGAAATAACACACTGTCACTTGGAAAGATGAAAGGGAGAACATTTTGTTACTTACAGCTCCAATCTAGAGAAGGCTACCAGGCAGAACCATAGACAGTGTTGCATGTGGGTAACAAATAGGAGTAACTGTACTTATGGCAAGTGGGGTGGGGCTAACTAGGCTAACTAGGTTTTGCTGACTCCTTGAGGATTGGCTACTTTGAATAATTTCTCGGGCTCCAGGGTATAGGGCCTGTCCCTAGTTGTCTGGTACCTGGCCTCTACATGATTAGGACCATACGAAGTGATCCATAGTGTAAACATATAATAGTGTGGAGTTAATCAGCTATCCAAGAAGGGAAACTGATAAACCTCTCTCCAGGGCCTCAAAATTGGGCCAAGACAGAATTAATGCAAAAAAAAAAAAGGATTAAAATTGATATCTTAATGTCTTGACATTCATTTTGAGTTCAATTATTTGGGGGATTTGAGTGATCTGAATAGTAGAGATTTTCAGAGAGTAGAGCATAAGTCTCCCTACACAGCATAGAAAACATTTTATTAGGAGACTAAAACAGAGTAAAACACGTAAAAGTATAAGATGTTTTTGTAGGCCAGCCATAACCAAGTCCCTCTTTTATATGGCAATAGCCAAGAAAATAGATTGAAGTTTTCAGGCTCTCTAACAATAATTTTGGTGGAGCTGTAAAGTATGCTTTAAGTATAAATTATATATATTTTATGACAATAATATGATAGTGTATTTAATTAGATCAAGGTGATAAGTTCAGTGATTATGTTGGTGGAGGGCATGATGGTTTAGTAAAATATATGTAAAAGTTAATAGTATTTGTTTGGAACCAAGTAAAAGGAATAGTTGTGGTGGGTCATGACTGGAGATGTAGGGCAGAAGGTAGTGGTAGCAAGTTGGAGGAAGGGAGTAGGAGAAGGTCCTGTAGAGTGGAAGATTGTTGGGTGGTCTAAGACATAAGCTGCCTTCTGAGGAAAGCAATACTCTCCATTATTTTTTAGGTTGGCACCAATAGTAATAACCTCTACAAGATTCCACTTAGGCACAGGAGTGTAAAGGTGTATGTATACCAGCATTATGGGCTAAGTATTCAGTGAGCTCAGAAAATGATAGAATCCCTAAAATCAAAGAAAGAAAAACAATAAATAATTTGGGTCCAATCTGTTAGCATCTTAAGAAGGGCAGGACGTTGACATTGCTGGAATGGTGCTCTCAGTATCTGAAATGAAGTCTTCTCCTATGTAGGAGGTCTTAAATAAAAATTAAACGATGCTACTGTTTTGAACTAAGCATCTGCACTAGGCCCTAACATACAAGACTGAAAATCATTCTGAGGTGCCACATCACCAAACTGAAACTGAGTTATCTGGCCTTCTGAGAAATCAGAAGAGAGACATAACAGTTTAATTTTATAAACAAGTCAATTTCAATCTTTAGTGGCATGATAATGAAGTTCCCTCTGGTTTAATCATATATCTGAAGTAACCTGATATTAACCAATCAGTTATCTTTCTATTATCCAATCTAACTGTCCCTGCATTACAAAGAAAGTAATTTTGAAATGGCTAATCTGCTTTTTGTTCTTTATTTCTGTTTTCTTCAGCACTTTTTCTGACTTATTGAAACACTTACTTATTCTGTTTTATGGAATAAAATGTTGCTCTATTCTAGAATCACAAATAAAGCCAGCTAAGATATTAATAAATAAATTTAGTAATTTGTTGTAATTTTGGTTTTTTGACAGAGGCAAAGTCATCTCCAATAGCAAGATCTTGGACTGTGACAATGCTATTTGAATGATTTTATTTCCAAGTTGATGAGCTCCTGGACTGGGGCAATGTCACCTGGGAGTGAGACTGAGGTATCCTTTCCAAGTGGGTATCCACTTGGGTTGATGTGAGTAATGTTTTCATGGTATTATAGCAAGGCTGAGATACTTAAGTTCTTTGAAGGCAATGGTTGGCTTAGGAGCTTCACTCACAATTTTTAAAATATTATGGTAAACTATACATAACATAAAATTTACCATTTTAATTTTTTTAAGTGTACAATTCAGTGGCCTTAAGCATGCTCATAGTGTTGTGCAACCATCACCACTATTCATTTTCAGAACTTTTTTCATCTTCCCAAAATGAAACTCTAAACCCATTAAACAATAATTCCCCCTTTCCCCTTCCCCAGAGCCCCTGGAAACCACTATTCTACTTTCTTTCTTTAGGAGTTTGACTACTCTAGGTACTTTACATAAGTTAAACCATACAATATTTATCCTTTTCTGTCTTATTTCACTTAGCATAAAGTCTTCAAGGTTCATTCATGTTGTACCATGTGTCAGAAATTCATTCATTTTTAAGACTGAATAATATACAGTTGTATGTACAAACTACATTTTGTTTATTCATTCATCTGTCAATGAACATTTGGGTGCTTCCACCTTTTGATTATTGTGAATAATGCTGTTAAGAACATGTACAAATATCTGTACAAATATCTGTTAGAGTCCCCACTTTAAACTATTTTGGTTATATACTCAAAAGTGGAATATGTGTACAAATATCTGTTAGAGTCCCTATTTTAAATTATTCTGGTTATATACTCAAAAGTGGAATTGCTGGATCATATGGTAATTCTATGTTTAGCTTTTAGAGTGCTATACTGTTTTTCACATTAGCTGCACCATTTTACATTCTCATCAGCAGTGCACAAGAGTTCCAATTTCTCCACATCCTTGTCCACACTTGTTCTGTTTTCTTTTTTTGTAAATAATAGCCATACTAATGAGTATGAAGTGATATTTCATTGTGGTTTTGATTTTCATTTCCCTAATGGTTAGGAATGTTGAGCATCTTTTCATGTGCTTATTGGATATTTATATATCTTCTTTGGAGAAATGTTTATTTAAGTCTTTTGCCCAGATTTAAATTTGATTATTTGTTTTTTGCTGTTGAGTTGTAGCAGTTATTCATATATTCTGGATATTAATATTTTGTCATATATGCAATTTATAAATATTTTTTCCATTCTGCAGATTGCCTTTATGTTATGTTGACAGTATCTTTTGATACACAAACGTTTTTAATTTTGAAAAAGTCCACTTTACCTTTTTTTCTTTTGTTGTCTGTGCTTTTGGTGGCATATTCAAGAATTCATTGTCGAATCTAATGTCATGAAGTTTTCTCCCTGTATTTTCTTTTTCTTTTTTTACTTTATTTTATTGCAAAGATATGGGGTACAAGTCAGGATTAGGTATGTAAGTAATGCATGTGTAGATGAACCTTTGTGTGTTATGTATCCTCCCTTCCCCCTTCCCTGGCAGTGTCCCACGACTGCCGATCCCTCCCTTGTGCTTTTATTTCTAAGTGAGTTTTCTTTTAAGAATTCTATAGTTTTGGCACTTACATTTAGGTTTTTGATCCATTTTGAGTTATTTTTTGTATATGTTGTAAGGCAAGAGTCCAATTTTATGTTTTTAGATGTGGATATTTAGTTTTTCTAGCACCATTTGTTAAAGAGACTGTCTTTTCTGATTGAATGGTCTTAGTACCTTTGTCAAAAATCATTTGACCAAATTTGTAGGGATTAATTACTGTGTCCTCAAATTTATTCCATTGGTATATATGTCTGTCTTTTTGCCAGTACCACCCACACTGTTTGATTACTGCAAGTGTTATGAACTGAATGTTTATTTCCTCCCAAATTCTTATATAGAAGCTTTAACTTTCAATGTGGGAAAGTAATTAAGGGTAAATGAGATAATAAGGATGGGGCCTTGATTTTATAATATTAGTGTCCTTACAAGAAGAAACACCAAAGCATTCTCACATGTCCCTTACCACTTCACCTCCACTCCTCTTATTGTATACAAATAAGAGGTTGCACTAGCACAGCTAGAAGACAGCCATTTGTAACCTGGGGGAAGAGCCCTCACCAGACACCAACTCTTTTTGCACCTTTATTTTGGACTTCCAGGCTCCAAAACTATGAGAAAATACATTTCTGTTGTTTAGGCCATACAGTCTATTGTATTTTGTTATATCAACCCAAGCAGGTAAATACAGTAAGTTTTTAGTAAGTTTTGAAATCAGGAAGTGTAAGGCCTTCAACTTTGTTCTTTTTCAAGATTGTTTTGACTATTCAGGGTCCTTTAAGATTGATTCTATATGAATTTTAGGAAGGATTTTTCTATTTCTAAAATAAGGTTTTGGATTTTTTGATAGAGATTGTATTGAAACTGTATATCATTTTGGATAGTGTTTGCATCTTTTTTTTTTAATCAGTATTTTTTATTATGGTTTTGTGGGGTACAGTTAAGAGTTAGGTGTACATGTTTTCATCTTAACAATATTAAAATATTAAGTCTTCCATTAACATGGGATGTCTCTCCATTTATTTATGTCTTCTTTAATTTCTTTCAGTAATATATTGTAGTTTTCACTGTACAAGTCTTTCTTCCCCATGGTTAAGTGTATTTCTACATTTTTATTGTTTTTGATGCTATTATAAATTGAATTATTTTCTTAATTTTCTTTTCAAACTTCTCATTATTTTTGCATAGAACTGTACCTAATTTTTGAATGTTGATTTTGTGTCCTGAAAGTTTGCTGAATTCATTTATTAGTTCTGACAGTTGTGTGTGTGTGTGTGTGTGTGTGTGTGTGTGTGTGTGTGTGTGTGATCTTTAGGGTTTTCTACATATAAGACCAGTTATCTCTGTAGAAAGATAGTTGTAATTCCTTCTTTCTGATTTAGATGTCTTTCATTTTTTTGTCTTGCCTAATTGTTCAGGCTAGAACATTTATTATTATATTGCATAGAATTGGCAATAGCAGTCATCCTTCTTTTGTTCCTGATCTTAGAGGAAAAGTTTTCAGTCTTTCATTATTGAATATGAGGTTTTCTGTGGGTTTTTCATATATGGTCTTAATTTTGTTGAGTCAGTTTCCTCTGTACCTAGTGTCTTATTCCATTTGTGTTGCTATGAAGGTATACCTGAGCCTGAGTAATTTATAAAGAAAAGGGATTTATTTGGCTCATGGCTCTGCATGCTGTACAGGAAGCACGGGGCCAGCATTTGCTTCTGGTGAGAGCCTCTGGCTGTTTCCATTCATGGCAGAAAGGGAAGGAAAGCCAACTTGCGCAGAGATCACATGATAACAGAGGAAGCAAGAGAGAGAGAAGAGGTACCAGACTCGTTTAAACAACTAGTTCTCATGGAGACTAATAGAGTGAGAATTCATTCATTACCAAGGATGGCACCAAGCCATTCATGAAAGATCGGCCTCCATGATCCAAAAATCTTCCATTAGACCCCACCTCCAACATTTGGATCAAGTTTCATCATGAGATTTAAAGGGGTCAACAAACCAAACTAAAGCACCTAGTGTGTTGACTGTTTTTTACCAGGAAATTGTGTTGAATTTTGTCAAATGCTTTTCCTGCATCGTTTGAGATGATCGTGTGTTTTTTTCCTTCACTCTGTTAATGTGGTTTATTATATTAATTGATTTTAATATGTTGAACAATCTGTGAACCAAGAAATAAAGCCCATTTGATCATGATGTATAAACTTTTAATATGCAGTTTATTTGACTTACTACCATTCTATTGAGTGTTTTTGCAGCAATATTTATATGGGCTATTAGGTTGCATTTTTCTTTTCTTGTTTAATCTTCATCTGGCTTTGGTATTAGAGTAATGATGACTGGATAGAATGGATTGGAAAGTATTCTCTCTTCTTCAACTGTTTTGAAAGAGTTTGAAAAGAAATGGTGTTAATTATTCTCCAAATGTGTGGTAGAATTTACCAGAGAAGCCTTTGGTTCAGAGCCTTTTCCTGTTGAAAAGTTTTTGATTATTGATTAATTGTTCTTCCTGGTTATAGGTATATTTGGATTTTTTAATTCCTCTTGATTCAGTCTTGGTAAGCTTTGTGTTTCTAGAAATGTTTCTATTTTGTCTAGGATATCCAATTTATTGATGTACAACTATCCATGGTACTCTCTTATAATTCTTGTTATTTCAGTGAATTTGACAGTAATGTCCCCACATTCATTTCTTTTTTTTTCTCCATGTACCCAAGGCACGAACCAGGCCTGGGCACAGACCAAAAGCCAAGCTGGGATGAACAAGTAGTTGCTTTGTCACTGGTTAATATGAGATGAGCACCATCAACCAGATGCCACTCTACTCAGGTCAGGGATCATTTCTGATTTTATTAATTTGAGTCTTCTCTTCTTTTTCTTACTCAATCTATCCACAGGTTTGTCAATTTTCTCAGTCTTTTTGAAGAACCAACATTTGATTTGATTAATTTTCTCTATTGTTTTTCTAATCTATTTTCTTTATCTTTGCTCTAATTTTCATCATTTCCTTCCTTATGTTACCTTTGACTTTACTTGTTCTTCTTTTTCTAGTCCCTTAAGGTATAAGGTTAATTTGTTGATTTGAGATCTTGCAGATGTTTTGCAAGTCAAGGGACTCTGTGGGTGCACAACTAGCAAAGGTGATGTCAGTATCCACAATACTGCTGCAATTGGACAAAACTGCTGGAATTTTCCTGATACAATTAAAGCCCCAATTAAGGGTGGCTACAGTTAAAAGCTCCCAACAGTCCAAGGTTATGCTCAGATGGTTGATAAGAGGGTATCTGCTGTAAATAGAATTTAAATCATATAGCTTACTTTGGGAGCATGTTGCTAATATAATGTCAGGTTGGCAAATAATGTATCAGGTTTGCCAGTTACAATATTTGTGGCCAATGTTAGAACTTCAGTATTAGCCTGTAGTCAGGCCCTATGATTAAATCAATGACTATGGACCTGTTGCCCCAGTTGTCAGTTCAGTTGGTGAAAGGTAAGTTGGTGAGGTGGTTTGGGCTATAGGGCTTGTATTAGACAATCTTGATAGCCTCTGAGCCTCAACATTTGCCATATTTGGTTAAAACAATGGATTATTTTAAGGTTTTGACCTCTGAATTGCAAACCAATTAAAGCACCCAGACCAATAGTGACAAGATCAATATCCAACAGAATGGTATATAGCTGTACTTGGCAGGCTTTTGTTTCTTAATGTTTATCCCTCCCCCACCATGTGTTATTATCAAGGAGGGGTTGTATGGTTTCATCATCATGATGTGTGGTGTTGATTCCATTGCCATCTCCAAATATTATTTTTATTTACTAAGAAAAGCTTTCTATCTCCTTTCTTGATAATCCACACTGCCTGTGGGAATGACTCTGAAACACTAAATTGAATGTTTTGGAGGGGTACAGAGGTAGAGATCAGATCGATTATGCATATTTTATAACTCAAATGTTGAAAATGATTTTTTGGGTAGTAGAAATTCAGACTCAAACGGGTCCCATATCATATGGACAGGTGCCTGACCCATGGGTAATCTAGAGTTAGCAGATCTTAGAAGAGTATGTGTCTTTGACCTGGCCTCCAGTACTCATGCCATGAGGCAGGATAAAAAATCTATGAAGATGTGGGGAGCAAATGAGCACTGTCCGAACAGCAGACATTGAGCAAGGCAAGGCCCCAAGCGAAGGCAAGTTCTCATTTGGTTGCCCTGCACCCTAACCAAAGAGCAAGGGATGCAGCCTGTTACACAGAATGGTGTCTCAGATGCCCACACAGCTGGGTGCACATAGTACAGATAAAGCCTTAGCTACAAGATAACCACAGAACAGCTCGCCATTTAGGTAGCAACAAAATTTCGTTATAGCTCCCTCACAGACCTTGAATCCCTTCCAACTTCCTTTGTGCTGAGCTAGTTCGGGCCCACTTCTCCAACAGAGGAAAGTGTCCCACCTGGCCCCAGCTTTTCTTTATGTCTTTGTGTCTGTGTCTTTCTTAATCTCTAGCCACTCTCTCTCAGGACTCTCAAGGCAGCCACATGGGCTGCAGCATAAAGATAAGAAGAGACAATATTAAATGATCTCATATATATAATGAGTTTTTATAAACATGGAGTTAAGACACATTTCTCTTTGAATATAGGCGTGATGGGAAGCATTTGTTATTTTTTTAAAATGTTGATGTGAGGTGTGAGTTGGTCAAAGGACCTTAAATTAATACAGAATAAGAACTAGGAAAGCATAGAGAACCATTTAGTGGTCTATTTGCCAGACTAGAGTTTTAAAATGAACTGTTTGGGGAAACCATTATGTCTCTCACAATAAAACTGTGTAGCTGGGACCCATATGAGAATCAAAAGTTCTGATGAATGCCTTTTCCAAGAGCCCAACATAGTGTATTTTGAAGAGTGAAATGTGTATCTTGGTTACTATTAGTAATGTCTGGATCTCCAAAGAGGATAAAGAGTGCCTTGGTGAGATCTTGTATTGTAGCCTTAGTGTATATAAAAATATGCATGCCTTTGATTTATATTTTGGGTGTCTGTGAGGCTAGAGATTCCCAAAGTTCTTCATTCTGAAGGAAAAATTACTTAGGCAATGGTCAAAGAACTTATAAAATATGCAAGCTGTTTGTTAATCAGTGCTAAGATGACTACCCGAAGCTTGGTCAACTGGCTGACCCTTGGTTCTTATTCTTTAACATAGAAGTTATGGTTACAGGGATGAAAAGCAGGCACATTTTACTGAGATCTATAATTTATGATGGTGATGATGCCTCCCCTACAGTCTACAGACTCCTATTGTTTGTCACTCAGTTAATCCCAAGAGGTTCCCTGTAGGACAGCACACACTCAGTGACAACATGAGCACACCCGGGATAAGATCCTGAGAAGGGGGTTGGATCCTAGAGAAGGGTCATGGAGGTAGCTAACCCTGGGTATTCTCTATTTCAGGCTCCATGCCTGGGCATGCAGGTCATGCTGAGGCAGTAATCCATTGTTAAAACAAAAAGATTTCTTTTTGTTTCTGCTGACCACATCTTGCAGCTACACGTACTGGTTGTTCTTATGCACCCTTCCTTGAGAGAGTCGGGTCCCCCAGATTAGTTCAGACCCCAAATTGGTGTCCTTTAGTTCATTATAATACTAAAAATCCTACCACAGAGAGAAATTGTCACCATTTTGTGTACACGCAACATATGAAGAAGTGATGCTCTCACACTATGCTTGTGTGCTAGAAACCCCACCCTTTTCATGTTTAACCCCGCACTCTGTCCTGTAGAAAATTCTGTATAACCCATGTGCCTTTTACAATCAGGAGTGGTTTTTCCTGTTCAGCCAACTGCTTCTGGACCTTCCCTGTAAATAGCTCTTGATTAAAGCCTGTGTCTAGTCTGTTGTCCTCAGGTCATTTCTTTAGCCTCTTGGACACAGTGCCATTTCTTTTGGGGTTTTGGGAGGTCCAGCACTATACTCCCCAGATGACTAAGGGGTCTGGAGAGAGGTGGCTTTCTCCATCATCATGGCACCCAGCAAGTGAATGGGGATAGGGAATGCCATTTCCTCCTGCAGGAAGAATATGTCAGAGGACCTGAGTTTATCTCCATCCTGTATCATAGAGGACTTGGTAACTGTGCCAAACTTGTGGGGTGCTGTTTCCATTATCCAAGCCATATTGGACAACTGGATACAGGGAATCACAGGCTAGAGGTCCATGAGAGCCTCTATTCTCAGGGGAGCACAGTATATGGCCAGCAATTTTTGCTCTAATGATGTTTAACACGAGGTCAAGAAAGACAGTTTTTCATGTTAGAAGCCCACAGGCAACTTATGACAATCATAGGTGGTTCAGAGACATCATAAAACATGAGAGAAAGTTACTAAAGTCTCCACAGTGAAGGAGTCTCTGAGGGCACGAGTGGAAGTACCTGTTGATTTTAATTTGGACAAATTTTAGACCTTTTTGTTAGCAAATACCTCATTTAAGGTGGGCAATTTATAAGAGACAGCATCAGTCAGATGAAATAAAATTGGTAAATAAGGAATATGTTGCTTCCAGAACCCACCAAGAACCTTAAAGATGTTGAACTTGTATGTCCTTAATGAGTGTGTCAAGTGTGCTATGGTGGTACTCCTGGAGAAAGATGGGTACAGTTAATATCTTTTCCTTAAAGATTGTGTGCTATGACAAAGTTGTTGAAATACCTCATGACAAGCTTAATAAAAGAGTATTGTTTCTCTTTGGAAGTGAAGACAAACTACACCCGTGAGACTGTTGAAATAGCTACTGAATATAATATGCTAGTCAAAACTGTAATAGCAAGATGTTTGCCAGTTGCTGATTGGATTGAGTTTGTAGTTTTAATAATATTGGATAATGGAAATAGGGACCTTAAAGGATAGGACCACAGCAGTAAGATTGCAGTAATTATCGTGAGGTGTCTTTCATTTTTATTTAGGCTTAAAAGCAGGCAAAATTGAACTGTAAATGGAGAAGCAGTAGAGATAATTACCTATTCATTAATTAGGTCTCATATAATATGTTTTAATCCTTGAAAGCACTGTTTTAGTTTACATTGGGCCATCTTAACTATTTTACCCGGGGGAGGGGGGAGTCCATGGGGTCCCATTTTATCAAGCCAATTTGTAAGTACCAAAGACTTAATATATTACTGATTGTGTCAGAGTATCTATGCTTACCATGAGATTTGTTAGGACAATGAATTCTATTACTTTGGGAAATTTCAGCAAGGTTATAGTTAAAAAGAGGTATACCTATATTTTCACTATCTTATATTTAGTTACTTTCATAAGATTATAGGGACTACCATGTTTAAATTTAGTGGGATTCCCAGGAATAACTGTCTTTTGACAGTACATGAAGCTTTGTCAATTGATGCATTTTACCAAATGCTAAATTTAATTCAGAATCTATGTTGTAAACGCAGACAAAAATGCTTACGATTCCATATAAATTTTAGTACTGACTTTTCTACTTCTATTTCTTCTTTATTTCTATTTTTCTACTTTCTATTGCTAGTTTTTAATTTCTTTTCAATTTCTATAAAAAAGGGGATATTGAGATTTTGATAGAGATTGCATTGGATTTATAGACTGATTTAGAAAGTATTGCCATTTTAATGATATTGTCTCCCAATTCATAAATATGGGATGTCATTCCATTTATTTAGGATATTTTAATATCTTTCAAGAATATTTTATAGTTTTCAGTGCTTAAGTTTCATACCTCCTTGGCTAAATTTTTTCCTAAATATTTTATCCTTTGTGATGCTTTTGTAAATGGAGGTGCTTTTAGTTTTTTGGGATTGTTCATTGTTGGTTTATAGAAACACAACTTATTTTTGGCATTTATATTTTATCCTGCAATTTTGTTGAATTTTTAATTGCTGATTCAATTTCTCTACTTGTTGCAGATATGTTCAGATCTTCTATTTGTTCCAATTATTATTTTATACATTTGTATTTCAAGTTATATAGAAAAAAAGAGGAGTTACAAACCAAAATTACTTTAACACTCATTTTTATATTTGCCCATATACTTTCATTTCAACCTAAAATATGCCCTTTAACATTTTCTGGTAGTGCTGATCTAGTGTGATAATAATCTCCCCCCCCAGATTTTGTTTATCTGGAATGTCTTGATTTTTCTCTCATTTTTAAAGAACAGTTTTGACAGTTAAAAAATTATTGGTTCACAAAGTATATTTTCTTCCAGCACTTAAAACATATCATCTTACTGCCTTCTGACCTCAAGGTTTCTGTTAAGATATTGGCTGTTAATCTTGCTGAGTATCTCTTGTACATGATGAGTTGCTTCTCTCTTGCAGATTTCAAGATTCTCTCTTTGCCTTTGGCTTTTCACAGTTTAATTATAATGTCTAACTGTGGAGCTGGACACAGTGGCTCACACTTGTAATCACGGTACTTTAGGAGGTTGAGGTGTGAGGATCATTTGAGGTTAGACTTTTGAGACCAGATTGGGTAACATAGTGAGACCCTTGTCTTTATTTAAAACAAAAAATGAAAAAAGAAAAAATTAGTCCAACTGTGCATCTCTGTGTATTTATCCTACTTGAAATTTCCTGAGTTTCTTGGATGTGGAGATTCATGCATTTTATCAAATTTGGGAAGTTTTCAGCCATTATTTTTTCAAAAATTCTTCTTGCTTCTTTCTCTTTTCTCCTTCTGAAACTCGCATTATGCATATGTTGGTATGCTTGATAGTATTTCAAAGGTCACTGTGGCTCTTTTTATTCTTCTTTTTTTCTTTCTAATGCTCAGACTGGATAATATTAATTTCCCTGTCTTCAAGTTCACTGAATCTTTTTTATGCCTGATCAAATTTGTTCTAATTTGTTTGAAACCCTGGAGTGAAAGTTTTATTTCAGTTATTGTATTTTCAGCTAAGTTTCTATTTGATTTCTTTTTATAATTTATATCTCTTTATTGATATTCTCTATTTGGTGAAATTTTGTTCTCTTGATTTTCTTTAGTTATTTGTATGTGGTATTTTGTTTATTCTAGGCTTCCTATAGAACAGTTTATGTTAATTTCCATTTTACTTATGAGTGAGCTATACTTCCTTGTTTCTTTGCATGCTTCATAATTCTTTGTTGAAAAATGTACATTTTGATTAGTGAATATGGTAATCATAGACATCAGATTAATCCTTCTCCTTAGAGTTTGTTGTTATTGCTTACTGTGAGTTGTATTTTGTTGTTTGTTTAGTGACTTTTCTGCACTTTCTTAAAGGTTGTATTTTTTTGTCCTGTGTGGTCCCTGAAGTTTCTGTCCTTTTGATGCCGAATGGGATGTGGCACAAAACTCATGGATTCTTTGGTTCAACCCTAAAATGAATTTTAGAGTAGCCAGTAAAGTTTTAAAACAGTTTGTTGGATAAAGAATAGAGGAAAGATAGAGAGACACTCCAGAGCTGGCATGCACTTTTTGCTTTTTACAATAGGCCTGCTAAACCTTCACAATGATAGATATGCTACAGAGGGTAGAGGTCAAGTAACCACCACTAGGAAGAGATTGACATCTCTCTGACTCTGATGCATGGAGGGATGGTCTTATTATTTTTATGGCCTTTTGATTCCCAGTCTGGGAACCACCTTGATAGAATTTCCCTTTGGTGAACTGAGGGGTAGGGTGAACTGAGGGTCCACATTGAATTCACATTTCAGCCTACAGGGCCATTCAGCCTGCTGTCAGGATGTTTGGACACTTTCTCAAACTTGCCTACAAGAAATTTCTTTATCTATGCCTAACCTGTGCTAGCTACCCTCCCTCACTTTTAGCTTGTGGTCAGATAGTGGTTTGATAGAAGTTTCCTTAAATGCCCAGAAGAAAAATAGAAGGAAGGAAGGAAGGAAGGAAGGAAGGAAGGAAGGAAGGAAGGAAGGAAGGAAGGAAGGAAGGAAGGAAGGAAGAAAAAATTTCATTCTACGCAAATTGACTGTGTGTTGAGCACTTGTACTACACTCAACCAGTCTGTTTACAACTCTGCCTAAACTTTCACTCCCTGCTTGCACTAAGCATAAAGATAAGACAAAGGTGAAAGCTTAGGATTGTCTCAAGTCTTTTGTGAGCCTGCATCCTTCCCTGGACATGTATAAAGATTTCTAGATTATCTGTTATACATGGAATATCTTCAAAGCCCCTATTAATCAAAATAGCTTTTTCCCCAACTTTTCAAGACAAAAGCAAGCATCTTGTTTTAGTCATTCATGTAACCCACAAACAGGTCCAAACATTCAAGCACAGATACTTGGGAACAGGGTCTGCACTGTTACTTCTGGATCCAAGTACCTACATTGGGAAGATAGAATCTTATCTTCAAGACCACCACTGCACCAGCAAGTAAGATGAGGGAAGTCTATGTTAAAATGCCACAAAGTTCTTCTATCATAATTAAGTTGCCATTATCTTGATTCAACTTTCATTTGTTTTCAATAAATCTTTGACTATTTTTTCCAGAACTCTGATAAAGTTTGTTCTCATAATTTTTTTCAGTATTTCCTTGGAGGCACAGGCCCTTGGAGCAACCTACTCTGCCATTTTCACTGACATAATTCTATTTATTTTCTTTTGACATTGAAAGTAACACACAGTTGTGAAATATATCTAAAAATTGCACAAATATATTCATTCATTCTCTTACCAAAATATTCACTGACTCATTTAGTAGGTACCAGTGTATATACAGCACAGGGGAAAATCCAGAAAAATTCACACTCAATTATTAAAACTTATTATTTTTGTCCTCAGAGTCCCTGTGGCTCCCCTGCCTTGGTGAGCTGAGTGAAACAGTTACAGAGGAATAGCATTTGGTGTTGAGTGTACTCGTATAAAAAACCTAATGTTTTTATTGACTGGTAAACCAATAGCAGTCTTCATGCTAACATAAAAACGTTTATGGCTTACTAAGACTACAAGTCACAAAACCCTTACTCTGTACTGTTTTCTATAAATAAATATCTTCATAGAATCCTCAGAACAGCTCTACAATGTAAGTTTGATGAT
Source organism: Carlito syrichta (assembly GCF_000164805.1). Lineage (NCBI taxonomy): Eukaryota > Metazoa > Chordata > Mammalia > Primates > Tarsiidae > Carlito > Carlito syrichta. The sequence goes on along the minus strand of NW_007251106.1, from coordinate 161,546 downwards.
TGTCTCATTATCACAAATTAGAAAAATGAGGCACAAAGAAGCTAAAGGATTTGCCTTGGATCACCCAGCTAGTAATGAACACAGAAGGGATTTAGATGTGTCTAGGTGGGACAGATTGCAATCTGGTTCTTCACACCTGAGCTATATTGTTTCCCTAAATGTTAGAATTTTCAGTCTCCATGTGCTTTGGCTGATCACACTCACCTCCATAGTTTTCAGCATCATCTTAGCAATGATGACAGCCAACTGCATATTTCTAGCCCACATCTCTTTCTCCAGACCCCATAACTTTATCCTGTTCTCTATTGGACCTCTTCTTCTGGAAGTCATGAGGGTACTTCAACCTCAACAGGTCCAACATTGGTTTCATCATACTTCTTCTTTTTTTTTTTTAATCTCTCCTTCCACAACTTCCACCATGCTTCCTCATTTTACACTTGCTATATCAGTAAATGGCACAAGCATTCATTCTGTTGCCAGAATGGCAACACTGGGCATCAGCCCTCATTCTATATTACTCCCAACATTCACTCAACTGTCATGGCCTGCTGACTGTTCCTTCTTAATATTTCTTCAATACACTTTTCTCCATCTTCACTCTGTCTCCCCAGGTTTAGGTCACCTTCATATACCTGTTTTTTATAATGCTGTAGCAACCTACTTGCTGATCACCCTGCCTCAATCTTTGATTTTTTTTTTTCAGAAAGCGTGATCATATCCATATTATAAAATATACGCATGCAACTACCCTGAATTTTCTCATTTACTCCTCAAAATAGCCCCTATATACTGAATACGGCTTGAAGAATTTTTCCCCAGAAACCAACAACATTTCCAAAATAAAATAATCTTTGTTTTTAGCATGTATTTATAGAAATATATGGAAAATCAAATCATAAAGATAATATAGGAAGAAAAGTGAAATGACGGGAAGGACATGGGCTAGCTCACAGAATGAAAAAACAATTTGAAGAACTCAATCCAGTAAAGCCAGGAATCCAAGGAACCAGCAGAGGTACTTTCTAGCTATCACTCCTGGTTTGCATCAGCATGAATCCAGGTGGCATTCCTCTTAAGATTTAGAGTCCCTTCAGCATTCAGGGAGTTGGATGGCTCTATCCCAGGTTCAGTATGAGATTATGAAAAAGTTCTAGAGATACATGATGGTGATGGTTGCACGACAATATCAATATAAATGTACTTTTTGGGGGGAGGGAACAGGATCTCACTGTTGCCCAGGCTGAAGTGCACTGGCACAATCATAGCTCACTTCAACCTTGAACTCCAGAACTCAAGTCATTTTCTTGTCTCAACTTTCTGACTAACTAGTATTATAGGTGCATGCCAACATACCTGGTTATTTTTTAAATTTTTCTTTTGTAGAGACAGTATCTTGCTAGTTGCCAGACTCGAACTTCTGGCTCAAGAAATCCTCCTGCCTTGGTCCCCCAATTCCCTGGACTTAGACATGAGCCACTATGCCCAGCCAATATAAATGTACTTAATGCCACTGAACTATGTATTTTTAAATGGTCACAATTGTAAAAAAAAAAAAAAGAATATATATATATATTTTATATATATATATCTTTTACAACAATAAAAAGCAAAACAAAATGAGAAAAACAACAAAATATGTTGCAAAGAATCTGAATAGTCTGTCTAAAAAGAAGATATACAAATGACCCATAAGCCCATGAAAAATGCTTATTATATTACTCTATGAATGTGAAATGTCCAGACTAGGCAAATCCATAGAGAAAGAAAGTAGATTAGTTGTTTGTTAGAACTCCAGGGTTGGAGGAGGTAGGTGTCATACCTAAAGAGTACAGATTTTTTATTTGTTTTGAGGTGATAAAAATGTGTAAAAATTTATTGTGGTATTGGTTGTGCATATATATGAACATATAAAAGTATTAAATTATACATTTTATATGAGTCAATATTATGGTACGTGCATTATATCCTAATAAAGCTGTTACTAAACAAAAAGGAATAGTATAGAGATATAATTTGAACCGTTTGTCCAGTTTTCCTCAATGGCAACATTTATATAACTATAATACAATATGACAACCAGGAAATCGACATAGCTAGAATCCACTGAACTTTTTCAGATTTCACCACTTTTGCATGCATTCATTTGCATCTGTGTGTGTTTAGTTTTATGCAGTGTTGTCACATGTGTATATTTGTATGACCACCACCACAGGCAAGACACATCACAGGCATTTCTGATCCTACCCTTCTATAATTACAGTCACCTCATCTTCCTTCTCTCCTCCTTACTTCTTCCAACCACCAAACTGTTCTCCAACCTTATAACTGTCATCTCAAGAATGTTATATAAATGGAATCATAATGTGTCATTTGACATCTTTTTTAACAGCATACTTTCCTCACGATACATCTCATTGTTATGTATATAACAGCATACTTTCCTCACGAGACATCTCATTGTTATGTACATAAATAGTTCATTACTTTTGAGTACTGAGTAATATTCCATGTCATGGATGTACCACAGATTGTTTAATCATTCACCTGATGAATATTTGGGTTATATTTAATTTCAGGCTATTACAAATAAAGTTGCTTTGAACATTTGTGTGCAGGTTTCATCATATTTTGGATGTTTTGGATATGAGACAATGGAGCCTATTTTATCTTGTTTTTAGCAGGCAGTGCCCCTGTTAAAGTGTAGCATGAAAAATGGGTGGGTATATATGTTCAGCTTCTCCCTGGTTCCTGCCGACCTCACCCCCAGAAAGTGTAGTTCTGGTTCACACTGCACCATTGCAGGTATGTGGGATGGAAGTTCAGGTTTCCCTTCAGCCTTGCTGACACTTCCCTGATGAAAGTGGGGCACAAATTGTCTTTGGCTGGTGGTCTTTGAGCGGGAGGTGTAAGATCAGCTCTTTGTTGGGCTCAGGGGCTACCATGGAGGGTGCTAGCAGTGGGCTGATCAGCACCCCTTTGCTGCTGCAGGTTGGGAACAGAAACAACTTTTGTCTGGCATGGCTCACAAAGAGAAGAGGAAGGGGAGAAGCCAGATGCTGACTAGCTCCACCTCCCACCCCATTGAATGACTCCTTGATGTCAGATGGAAGTCTAGACTTAGCCCCCTGCTGAACTGGGAAAGGGGTGAAACCCGGAAACAACTAGTCTTACCTTGCACAGCTTCATTAAAACTCTTTGCTATTGGATAGGAGTAGAGGCTCAACTCCCAATGAACTGACCCCTCTGACACTATCCTGGAAAGGCAATCAGAGCACTCCCTGCATCACCTGGACCTAAGATAGAAGATTGGCTCACTCTCAGTCTTTCTAACAGTGTCTGCACTGAGAGGTCAGAAAGCTGCCACCTGCTTCCAAGTGGTGTTGGCGTGGTGTGAGATAGAAGAGTAGCTCCCTCTTTTCCTGCCTGAAACTGCAAGGTTGGGAAGAAGTCAGTTTTTCTGTTGGCGATTTTTTCTGGAGTAGAGTAGTTCTATCCAAAAATGGTTTTCATTAAATAACCATTTTCTCGGTCTTTGGCTAGAGGGAATAGGTTTTTCTTGAAGCTTTTCTTGTTCATGACTGTTGGATGCTCTTGATTTGAGGTTTCCACCAAACCCTGTTGAACATGTATGAGAGACTGTAAGGAAACCAAGGAAATCCAGTGCTGTGTGTCCCTCAAGTCCCAAGGTTTCTAGGCAGTCTGTCTTTTCATCTTTCAGAGTCTTTCTATGCTTATTTGTTGTATTATGCTTACAGTTTTTAGCTGTAATAGAAAAGGAACAAGAGGGATGAGATCGTTTAATTTTATCCAGAATTAGAAGCCTCAAGGTCAGGTTTTTGCTGTTCTATAAGTTCAGTTCAGGCCTGGCTGCAGCCCTGAAGCTTCTCAACTGTGTGACTTTCAAGAAAGTCACTTGAATTCTCTTTACATGTATCCTTATTTGTTGTAGGGAGGAATCTCAGGATTCCTAACAGTTAGTTTTTATCCATCTCTCAGAATCAATGTTTTCTGAAGAGAAAAAAATGTTAAATTTTAATAAAAACCCACCATATTGATATGTTTTTCTTAGAGTTTGTGTTTCTGAGTTCTAATTTAAAATTTTTATCAATTAAAGGTCACTGAGAGTTTTTCCTATGTTTTCTTCTGGAAACTTTGTCTCTTACATTTAGATCTATGATGCAGTTTGGCCCAACTTTTCTATATGATGTAAGATAAAGTTGTTGTCATTCTTCTTGTTGTTGTTGTTTAAAACTGCTATCCAATTGTTTCAGCCTCGATTGTTGCAAAGGGTGTCTGTTACCCCATTGAATTACCTTGGAATCTTTGTCAAAAATCAATTGGCATATATGTGTGTGTCTATTTCTTCACTCTCTATTCTGTTACATTGATCAATTTGTCTATATTTATGCTAATACATACTGCAAGGTTGTAGTGTGCTATGCACTGTTATGATTACTGTGCTTTACAATAAGTCTTGCAATAAGATAATAAAAGTCCCCTAAAATGTTATTTTCAAAGTTGTTTTGACTTTTCTTAGTCTTTTGGATTTTTTAATATAAATTTAAAAATCAGGCTGTCTGTCAATTTTTATTTTTTAAAAACTGCTGAGATCTCATTTACATTATCAGTGCTTTGTACTTTGCAGTATACAGGCCTTGCATACATTTTTCAAATTTATCCCAAAGTATTTAATAATTTTGGTGTGTTTGTAAAATTATATTGTTTTAAATTTTGCTGGGCACAGTGGCTCATGACTGTAGTCTAAGCCACTCAGGAGGCTGAGGCAGGAGAATTGCTTGAGCCCAGGAGTTCGATGATACAGTGAACTATGATAGTACCACTGCACTCCAGTCTGAGTGACACAGTTATACACTGCCTCTTAAAAAATTAATTTTAGCTGGGCTTGGTGGCTCAACCTGTAATCCCACGCTTTGGGAGACTGAGGTGAGTGGATTGCCTGAGCCTGCAGGTTCAAGACCTGCCTGGGCAACTTGGAGAGACCTCATCTCTACAATAAATCAAAAATTAGCCGGACGTGATAGCGCACACCTGTAGTTCCAGCTACTTGGAAGGCTGAGGTGGAAGGATCGCCGGAGCCCAGCAGGTCGAGGCTGCGGTGGCCGAGAGTGGCCACTGCACTCCAGTCTGGGTGACAGAGTGAGACTCCAACTCAAAAAAAATAATAATTTTTAATCTGGCTTTCCATTACTTATAATGGATTAAATATTTTCCAAAAAAATCCATGTCCACTCATAGCTTCAGAATGTGGCCTTATTTGAAAATAGGGTATTTGCAGATGTAACTAACTAAGAATTGAGATGCAATCATACTAGATGAGGGTGGGCCCCAAGTTCAATGAATATATCTTATCCCTTATAAGAGATGAAAAAAAATACACAGAGAAGAGAAGCAGAGATAGGAGTTGTGCTGTCACAAGCCAGGGAACGCCTGCAGCCACTAGGAGCTAAAACTCTCAGAGAGAACATGGCCCTGCTGACCCTTAATTTGGACTTGAGAAATGTGAGAGAATCAATTTGTGGGTTTTTCTAAAGCCATCATGTTTGTGGTAACTTGTTTAGGCATCCTTAGGAAACTTAATATATTGCTAATATATAGAAGTACAACTGAATATGTATATTGATCTTGTATCCTACACTTCTAAAGTCACTTTATCAGCTCTGGTAGCTTTTTGTAAAAGTTCTTAACAAAACTTTAGTAAAATTCAATCCAATGAAGCACTGTATATAATACATGAACACTTAGGATTGTCACATCGTCTTGACAGATTCACCACTTAAAATTATGTAATGACCTGCTTTATCCCCTATATTGTTCTTTGCTCTTAAATGTACTGTCTGATATCAATATAACCATTCAGCTGTGTTTTGATTAGTGATAAAATTATTCATCTTTTTTACTTGTAAACAGTTTGTGTCTTTAAATTTAAAATAGAGCTCTTACAGGCAGCATATACTTGTGCTTCTTTTCTATCCAATCTGACTGTCTCTGCTTTAAAATCTAGATATTTAAACCATTTGCAATAATGTGATTATTGATATGTTTGGGTTTAAATCAACCATCGTGTTGCTTCCACTTGTCCCATCTGTTCTTTTTTCTCTTTTTCGTTTAACTTTTCTTGGATTGAGTATTTTGAGGATTTCACTTCATCTCAGATGTCGGCTTCTTAGTTATGACTTTTTAATGGATGTTTTAAGGTTTATAGTATACAACTTTCATGAATCAGAATCCACCTTCAAATGATATTAATGTATAAAATAAGAACCTTAAAATTGTGTACCTTCATTTCCCCCTTCTATGCTATTATTGACATAAATTTTGCTTCCACATATGCTATAAATTCTAATATGCAGTAAGTTGGGGACAATCATACATGTTATACATTTCCCTTCTCTCAGAGAGGAAATACTTTGCCCTCTACTGCCTGATGTTCACTGACTGTACATTGTTCTTTCATATATTTTATCCAGGTTTTGTTTGTGAAGGGAAGTTAATGCTGTCCCTGTTACTCCATTTTCATTGGAATCATAAATGCTACTTAATGTTCTAAATTATGGTTAATTATGATAGTTTATTTCACTTCTAACCAGAGTGAACTTCCTCTGCTATCTGGAATTCACAGAAGAGCCCAATGTCTCTGTTCCTCACCACTCACCCCCGCTTTGCCCCTGACTAGAAGGTTCAAATTGCAGTTCTTTCTTTGGTCACACAATGGCCCTTAAGCTTATCTTCTGGATTTCCTTCAGTAAACTTGAAATTTTTTACAAACAAACAAAAAATAGTAACTTCTTTATAAAAGTTTTGAGATGTTATCTACATTATCTCTATTTCTTAGACATACACAGGGATCCAAAAATGTATACTTGGTCAGGTGCAGTGGTTCACACCTGTAATCCCAATACTTTGGGAGGTTGAGGTAGGAGGACTGCTTGAGGTCAGGAGTTTGAGACAAGCCTGGGCAACATAGTGAGACCTCATTTCTACAAAAATGTCAAAATAATTGCCAGGTATGACAGTGCATGTCTGTAGTCCCAGTGAATTGGGAGACTGAGGCAGAAGGATCACCTGAGCCCAGGAGTTCAAGGCTGTGGTGAACCATGATCATGCCACTACACTTCAACCTGGGTGACAGAGTAACACTCCAACTAAAATATATATATACTTGTTATCATTTGCTAAATACCATTAAATCTATGTTTCTCTTGTTCAGTTTTTCATTCATTCATTCAACAGGTATTTACTTGGATGTACAGGATGTCTTAGACCCAAATGGCCTAATTCATATTTGTAAGTATCTAAACCTAAATCCATAAATCCATATCTAGACCTCTTTTTAAGCATCCTTTTAAAAGTCTGCTCTTTGCTATAATTTTTAGGCTTTTATGGAAATAATTTGTCTATCCATTTACTAGAAAATGGTCACACTGAAGGAGAAATGGAGGCTTATCACATAGCTTGTAGAAATGATATATAAGCAAATGCATCAAGGACCTTAGAATGGCTGCTTCCCTCAGGGGAAGTTTTGCCTTATTCTCTATTGCCTTTTGCTCACTTTCTGCTGGTTGCTGGGTGTTACTTGAGCATTTTACATGGAGCCTGACCACTTACATGCTACTCCCTCAAATGGCCCTTCAGACACAAACACTCTGTAAAGAGACAGGTTAGCAGAAAATTCTCTCCATAGACTGGAATTCTAAACCCAACCTTCTCTGAGAAATTGACATATCAACTTGGATCTGCCTGGATACAGAAGAGATATACATTTTTCTGGGCATATTTGTGTCTAACCTTCTATCATGGATATGCCATCATTTCATATGTGAACTTGATTTCTTCTCGTGGAGGAACAGCTGCATACATTTATGCCAATACAAGCAGAACATTTCTTTTTTCCACTGAAGCTGGTGCTAACATTCTCAATCAGGAGTAAAAAGTCTGTTAGGGCGTAAGCGTCTCTGTTCAACAGTTTTTGTGCCCTTTCAACTCTGTTCTCTCTATGAACTTCCATCTTCCATGAATGTGTCTTGCATCTCAAGTGGCTGCAAGAGGAAGATAGGCTTTGGAATTATTTAGTATCTGATTTATGATGTCTGGGGTTTGTGGTGTTACATGACATTTTCACCTGCCAACCCATTTTTCATCTTTGGTTTCATAAGTGCTACTGCAATGCTATATTCTAGAGCAGGGGGTGGTAAACTTTTTGTTAGGACCAAATACAAAATATTCAGTCTTTGCTAGCAAGCTACACTGTCTTTCACAACTCCTCAACTCTGCCACTGTAGGGCCAAAACAGTCAGACAATATGTAAATGAATAAACATGCCTGTGTCCCAGTAAAACTTTGTGGACAACACAATTTGAATTTCACATGTTTTTGTGTCACAAAATATTCTGTAATTACTAAAAAATGTAAAATTCATTCTGAGTTACAGGCCAAAAACATAGGCAGGAGGCCCTATTTGGCCCATGGGCTGTTGGCCCTTTCTAGAATCCTAATTTTCAAGTTTATTTCTACAAGACAGTCTTCATACATAAAATTTATTTCATCTGATTAGCACAAACAGGGTGAATTGGTTTCCCAAATTCTATGGGAACACAACCTCAATAGTCCCCCCAAGGACTTCTTATAACGATCCCTACATTTGAGTATCCATTGATTCACTGATGATCTTCTGGTGTCCAATTCAATATAGGATAACAAAATTATGTGCACTTGTAGGTTTCAGGTGGTTGTGGGCTAGTATTAGGTGGGACTGTCTCAAACTGAAAGTGAACTGTGTTCCCTCATACATCATACAGTCTGCTGAACTGGGGAAGTGGTTTCCTGGAATAGAATTACTCTTAAAAAAAGAACTAGACAGCCGGGCTCAGTGGCTCAACCTGTAATCCCGCGCCTTTGGGAGGCTGAGGTGAGTGGATTGCCTGAGCCTGCGGGTTCGAGACCCGCCTGGGCAGCGAGACCTCATCTCTACAATAAATCAAAAAATCAGCTGAGCATGGTAGCATATGCCTGTAATTCTGGCTACTCGGAAGGCTGAGGCGGAAGGATCGCCGGAGCCCAGCAGGTCGAGGCTGCGGTGGCCGGAAGCGGCCACTGCACTCCAGACTGGGCGACCGAGTGAGACTCCAACTCAAAAAAAAAAAAAAAAAAAGAACTAGACAGACAAGGCCTTTCAATGAAGCTGAACAGGAAGAGAGAATTTGTCCACACTTTTGTAGAGTAGAGCAAGGATCCAACCCACTGGAAGTTTCAGAGAAATCGTGATGTTTTCTTACCTGGAGAATTAGCAGACCTAAATACCCAAGGGAGAGGGTGGGATGGGAGAACAGCAACAGAGAAATGAAAGTACTTGCTCCTTAGCCTAATGGACTTGTTTGTGAGTATAGGAAAGGCCGCACCTGGAAACTTTCTCTAACAACTAACCGAAGGGAATATCTAATGGGTTGGGTCATACATGTCAGTGGGAACAAGAATTTGGGAGAAAGTTCACAAACTTATTAGCTCATCTAGTCCACACAGCAGCCCTGGAAGGTGATTATTTTCAACTACTGATAAATATAATGATCTTTAAAGAGTTGTATTTCTTATATTTCTAAATAAGAGATCCCAGAGGCAAACCAAAATTGAGATCCTATTACAAGTGTCTAGTAAAGTACCCACAATGGTTTTATATGGTGGCCATACATAAGTAATATGTATTCAGTTTTGAAAAATAAGAAAATATAGACAAGCAAGAAGAACATAAAATTCCCTCATAATTCTACCACAAAGAGATCCACACTATTTATGACTGTTTATGTTCATATACAAATATGATATTTAAAGTAAAAAAGAATACAGTGAATGCTTTTTTAAACTGCTTTATTAACTTTACAATATATAATGAGCATCTTTCCATGCAATAGGTAAAATTCTTCTGCTAACAAAAGTCTTACAGACTGGGTCAAACACAACATTCAATTAGAAGCTGGCAATAGGAGACCCACAAGAAACAAGTAACACCAAAAGGCTTACAACAAGGGTACACCACAAATATGTAAGTTTAGTAAGCAGGGATTTCCCTATTAACTTCAGGAAGAACATCAGGACTCAGGGCATAAGGCAAAATTCATCATGATGGTCATGATGAGGGGGGTCAGTGCTCACTGCCCGAAGACTATGACACAACTGTTTCTCCCTCAGCTTCTCCATCAGCTGTCTCACCTCCTCCCCAATCCTTTCCATATCCTCTTCTCTCATCCTTGCCTGTGGCTCTCCAAACCTATGCATCATGTCCCATCTATACTGCAGGATGGGCTGCCTAACACGGAATCGCCTACGATTTCCTTTAGGCACACAGTATTCACCAGCATCCAAAGGGAGGGTCAAGGGCTCCCCCTTATTAGTGTCTTGCTCCTTTTCATCTTTTTCTTCATTTCCCTGGTTGGCATGGAGATCTTTGACCACTTGTTCCTCTTTAGACTCCATTACTCCTAGAAGAAAAGGAAGAGACTGAATTTTTGGTAGACTAATCAGCACCGAGGACAGAGGCCTTACCACGCACTTTTCAAAATTCACAGCCATGGATTTCAAAGGAGTTTTACAATGTCATTTTTCCCATCTGAGAGGCCCCAGGTAACCTCTCAGGGCCCCCAGCCCGAGCCCCTCCACCCGCAAAGCACACCATTTTCGCTGCAGATCCATCTCCAGGCCTCTGCGAGTACCAAAATGGAGGACAGGGATCTTGGGGTGGGGGTGGGGAGGCTAAGAAGGTGGGGAGGAGGGGGCGTGGGGAAATAGGGTAGCGGGGGCGG
>NW_007251106.1:134805-150090 GCF_000164805.1 Carlito syrichta | reverse complement strand
TGCGGGGGGGGGCTGCAGGCCGGGCCGCTTCCCCTACCAAGCCCAGAGACCCCTCCCAGGTCCCTTACCTGCTTCCCCTCCGCCTCCTGCCTTCGGGGCCGCCCCTGGCCGCAGGCCCTCAGGACCACCCGGAGCAGGTACCGGGACTGACAAGGGAGCGAAGGATGGCGGTTCTGACACTGGACGGAGGCGTGGGAGTCCGCCTTGGACGGTCACGTGACGTTGTCGTCATCGCCAGCGGCTCTGCATCGGTCCCGCCCCCTCCTGCCTCCAGGAGTCTGACTGGGCTTGTCCGCCCGCCTCCTTACCCTAAGTCCCTTTTGACATCCCCAGCCTGGGCCCTGTCACACTCCATTCTTTGTGTAGTCCTGGGCCTTTTCTTGCCTGCCCGGGAAGGGCGGTATCTTCTAGGGGGATGTTGACCATTCCCCTTTCTCTGGCGACTTATCTCTGCTTCCAGGATATACCTCTTTCTTCCTGGAGTGCTCTCTGCTACCAATACTTTCCATTTTCCCTCCACTAAAATGAGTGAATGAGGTGTCTCAGGAAAAGAGCTTGAGAAAGGGGACTTTTCTTATTCTTAATACCTTTCTGTATTATCCCTTTTGTATTAAACAAAAAATATTACTTTACAAAGGAAAAAATGGTTATTTTATTTGAAAAATAGAATTAAAGTTGGGAAGAAAACATCTCGACCACCTGTCTTTTCTGCTTAGTCATTATACAAATATAGACTCTTCAAGCAGCTGCTTTTTTAGAACTTGGAAAAGGACAAGACAGCTGATGGCTTCCCTTGTTAGGGCCCCTTAGACACATGATACCCTTCCACGAGGTGAGTGAATGTGTATGTAGTAAAGCAGGGCCTTGTTGGACTTTTCAGAACTAAAAAAAGAGGAAAAAGTCATTTTTCTGCTTCAAATGTGTCTTCATTTGTAGATCAAATAATAATGTATTTAGAAAATCCAAAAATATATACAGTTAAACCTTCTATAGGAGTAAGAATTGAATTTAAGAAGGTTGCAGTTACAAGATAGATGTACAAAACTAAGTTTTATCTCTATAAGCTAGCAATGAGCAATTGAACATGGAAATGTAAAAATATATCACTTATGGTAACATTTAAAAACATGAAATACTCAGAAATAAATTTCAAAAACATGTAGAAAACCTGTATACAAAATCCTGGTACAAGCAACAGCAAAAATGAATCTCAAAAAATATTGTGAAAAAAATTATGCCTGGAGAAAGATACCAGCGACAAAAGAGTATGTTCTACATGATTGCATCTGTATAAGTTTTAGAATAGGCAAAACTAATCTATATTAATATAAGTTGAATCAAATTAGGGTTTGGCTTGAAATCTGAGGCTTTTCTTACAGCACAGGGGCATAATAAAACTTTCTCGGGTGTGGGAAATATTCTGTACCTTATATTCAGTGGGGTAGTGACTCTACTGGCAAATATATTTGTTGAAGTCATTGAACTATGCAGTTGAAAAGTGTGTGTCTTAGTATGTAAATTATAGCCCAATAAGGTTGGTTAAAAATCAAATATCTAGGAATAAACCTAATTACTTATGAGATCACTACCCTAAAAAATTATAAAATACCTTAAAGAAACATTAAAGAAGAATGAAATAAGTGTAGGGATATACTATGATCACAGATTTAAGTACACAGTATTTTAAAGATGTCAATTATGCCCAAATGCATTTGTAAATTCACTGTATTCCATATAAAAATCTGAGCAGGTCACTTTTTGTTAATAAGCAGATTCCAAATATTTATATGAAATACAAAGAGCTAAATACACAGCCAAGACAACCTTGAAGATGAAGAAAGCCCTAAGACTTCTACTACTAGAGATCAAAACTTGATACAATACTATATGATTGTGATATAGTATGATATTGTCTTGAAGATTAAAATGTGTATATTGTAGTAAAACAAATATAAGAGTAAAACAATGGGGAAACAAAATATGCTAATAAAGATTACTGACTTAAATAAATTATTACCTATTCATATAATTGTATTCTATAAAACAATAAAAATATGCTATATGTATTTAATGATAAATAAAATTTTTCATGATTTATACTTTAAATAATAGCAAATTAGGCCGGGTGCAGAGGCTCAAGCCTATAATTCCAGCACTTTGGGAAGTCGAGGTGAGGGAATTGCCTGAACCCATGGGTTCAAGAACAGCCTGGGAAACTTGGTAAGACCTTATCTCTACTATAAATCAAAAAACTAGCCAGATGCGGTAGTGCAGGCTTGTAGTTTCGGCTACTTGGAAGGCTGAGGCGGAAGGATTGCCTGAGCCCAGCAGGTTGACAATGGGGTGGCCATGAGCATGCCACTTCACTCCAGCCTGGGCAACGGAATGAGACTTCAACTCAATAAATAAATAAATAAACAAACAAACAAATAATAGCAAATTAGATTAGCAACAGAATGCTCATTGGGATTCTAATATATATGCTAAATGTAATAGATAAAATATAATTGTTTATTTCTAAAGATACTTGTGTAATCAGATCTTAAAATAAATAATTTATGTACATAAAACCATCAGAAACAAAAATGCAACCAAATACAAACTAGGAAAAATGTACACAACGTATATCATGAATTCATTTTAACTTTATTTTTCCACACCAGAAAAAAAATTATGGTCACTTTCTACGACTTCCTTCACAAGTGTACTGAGATACAGGATAAGCTACTATAATATAAGCACCAAAAAAAAAAAAAAATACAATGGTTCAAACAAAAGAGAATTTCTTCTCTCAAACAAAAGTATATTTCCCTCACACAAAATAGTACAGAGGAAGAAAGCAAGTCTTGGGCAGGTAGATTTGTTTGTCATATGAGATCAAGTGCCTCCTACTTTGTTGCTTTGCCATCTCCTAAAGTGTTGTTCTTGTACTTCATCTGAATTTTAGAACACAGAAAGGAGGAAAGAGGAAGTGGAAGGCAAACATTTCCTTTTAAAGAAATGATACTTCATATCTACTCACATTTCATTGCAAAGAATTTGGACACGTAGACATACTTAATTTCAAGGGAGACTGGGGAAGGTTAGTTTCTAGTTGAGCGATCAAGAGCTCTTCTAAAACTTTGGGGAGAGAAATCTTATTACCTATGGGACAACAGGAGAAATTGTCACTGAGGACAATTAGCAGTCTTGGATAAAATGAGTGACATAATAAAATCATAATCAGTAATCAAACTTTGGCAAAGTTGATCATCTGGAATACATCCACACACAGCTAAATGTAGTGCAAAGCATAAAGTTTTCTCTACGTCTAAGAAAAATCAACCTAATGAATACCAGTGTGGTATAAAGTGACCCCGATTAACCATGTTTACTATAATTTTGCTGTAGTTAAATTTTTATAAGTATCATTGATTATGTCCTTAGAGTGGACGCCTAGGAATGAGTCTATAAGCTCAAGGGAGATGTATATTTTTAATCCAATTGTTTAAGTTCTTTATAGAAAAGTTGCCAAATTTGATTTCATGACTTGAAAATAAGTGAGAAAGTCCTTAGGAGAGTGCAGAACAGATTGCCTGACTTCATGTCATAAAGTTCTTGCACTAAGCTACTTTCAGACAATAGATATCATCAATAGGCACTTCTAAAGAAGGAACAAGTGGACTTCTATCCACAAACAGCATAAGACAGGCCAGGCCTGGTAACTAATTATAAGTGTTATAGGGTGAAAAGAGGTCACTTTTGTTATATTAGAACATTCATTTAGAAAATACTTAAAAACTTGCATTCTTTTGCAGCTGAGTTGGGCTAAATGTAAAAGTCACTTGGATTCAAAAGTGGCCTTTTTTCCTATTTGCCCCTCTTCTCCTCTCCCAGCATGCCCCTGCCCGACTAACCAGTCTTATCTAGTAACCATTATCATTATCAAGTAAACATATTGCTGGTGCCGAAGAAGAAACAGTTGGGCAAGCCAGATCACCTAATGATTAAGAGAGTGGACCAAGGCTGGTAGAAATGTGTCTGAAAGCCTGAAGTGGGCATTACTTACCTCCTCTCCATCTGTGACTCAAGAACATCGGACTCTTATAGGCCAGAGCTCTGGGAATAAAAGATTGTTACGATAATGTTTTCCCTTCCGTCCAAATATTGCAATTGTCTGCCCCTTCCTCAAAAAAAACCTTTAAAGAACATATTGTAGGCCGGGCTTGGTGACTCAGTCTGTAATCCTAGCACTTAGGAAGGCCGAGGGTAGTGGATTGCCTGATCCTGCGGGTTCGAGACCAGCCTGGGCAAATTGGCGAGACCTTGTCTCTACAACAAATAAAATTAGCTGAGCATGGTAGTGCATACCAGTAGTTCTGGCTACTGGGAAGGCTGAGGCGGAAGGATCGCCGGCGCCCAGCAGGTCGACGCTGTGGTGACCATGAGCGTGCAGTGCACTCCAGCCTGGGCGACAGAGTGAGACTTCGACTACAAAAAAAAAAAAAAAAAAGGAACATGTTGTAAATTCCAAAATGTTATCTAAAATGTCAACACGACCAGGAGACTTTATGTCATGTCAGAGGTCATGTATCAAAAATTGTTAATGTAAATCTTGAGTCATGCTAAAATGCCACGTAGGCTTCAAACTTGGGATGGGTAAAGGGCTATGAATTTTGGATATAAATACTGGAATGAATTTGTGTTGCTTTAAGTGGGTTTTTTTGGCAATGATGCCTACCAGTCTCGCTATAACCTGGTTGTAGAAATTAAACACTCCTTTTTCTCCCAGTCTCTACCGCTAGCGACTGATTTATTGGATCTTGCCATAACATAAGGGCGCTGGATCTGGGTTCCTTCAAACAAGTCTCATCCCTCCTTCCCATCCTAATTCTAGATCCTATCCATACACTGAGAGCCAGATCAAGGTTCTTTTCCTCCTTCCGGCTTTCTCTATTTGGGGCCAACTTGACCATTGCTTCCTCCTAGAACTTACTGGCATTATAGTCCACCCTTCCCTTCAGTTCTTTCTTCAAATGGCTTCATATGAAGGAGTATTTATTTCACCCGGAGAGAGTAGATTACTCACCAGTGTAGAATCCTTCTCTGTTGCTTAGTCCTTTTCATTCAAAACATATAAGGCAGTTCTGGACATTCGGGGAGCCCCCAAAATAACTATTGACCTGTCCATGAACAAAGGGAAGGAGACTGAATAGAGAAGATACAAGACCACAAAGGCGCATATTGAGACAGTTCTCATTCTAAAAACCTGAATTGTTTCCCAGGATTAACACTAACAAACTATGTAGCCTCGGATATCTTACTTCACCTCTCTGGAGAGGAGGAGGAAAGGATGGAGAAAAGGCCCTCAGAGAATAGGCTGCCCTAATCATTCAGATGTAAGATGATAAGGACCTAAACCAGGAGAGTGACAGGCTCAGCTGTCACAGTGAAGAAAGACAGGGACTTGCTGCTTAGGGATGGAATGAGACTCAAACAAGGCTCTTAGATTTCAAGACAGGGTGACCAGAAAAATTAATAAGGCAGGTTGGGTTAATTAATGTTAAGAGCATAGGACCTCATTTAAAGATGATTGTAAATTATTGACAGGGAACTGAAAAGTAAAGTTAACCCCCACAGACTTGTCATCACCAAATGGCAGCATCTAGATAAGGGCAAACTCTTTGTTGTAGTCAATATTTATAGCTCCATACCTCGATATTTCTATGAGTGTGTGTGTCTTAATTTTAAAACTATATATGTACATATGTGCCTGTAGTTCCAGTTATGTGGAAGCTTGAGGCCTGAGGATCACCTGAGCCCAGCAAGTCGAAGCTATGGTAGCCATGAACATGCCACTGCATTCCTGTCTGGGTGACAGAGTGAGACTCTGGTTTTTAAAAAAAGGCAGGATAATGATTACCTTCAAGGAAAGGGGGAGGCTTCAATTAAAATGGGTACATAGAGGGACTTTTGTCAGGGGATGACTGGAAAAATTCTTTTTATCTGTGTGATAGTTACAAGAGTGTTCACCTTATACTATTTATCTATCATATACATTTTTAAGGTTCCTGGGTTATATTTTATAATAATAATAATTTAAATTTTATGAGCATTCTTTTTTTACATGAGTGTGATCTAAGACACCTTTTCAAGAATCATAATCTGCTAGCAGCGGTAGTGATGAAGAGATTTCAGGGTTGCCTAATGATTTCATGATAACCAAGGACAAGGTTATTAAGAATCCCATAATTTCAACTAGTACAATGATTTCCCAGTTGTATATAACTAGTTCTGCACTTTTTTGATCTTCAGTTCCACTCAAACATTCAAGACTTCTTTCTGGTTTTCACTCAGTCAGCAGAAGATACCCATCTAAGAAAATTGCTACAGAACTATGACAATCATGAGGGTCCTGTCTAGGCTTTCACAGTCTAAAGTGAAGTCATTGCTTTGCAGAGGCATTAGGCTCTCCTTGTGTTGTTTTAGTTTTGATCACTTTTCTTAAATAATTTTTGGAGATGTAAGTTACATACAACAAATTGTGCACATATGATAGATACATGTCAAATGAGTAATGAGTATTGACAAATGTATGCCCTCATATAATCACTACTACATTCAACCATCTGAGAGAAAAAAATCAAGACGGCAATCCCATTTACAATAACTACAAGAAATAAAATACCTATGAATAAATTTAACCAAGAAGGTGGAAGATCTGTACAAAAAAACTACAAAACACTGATGAAAGAAATTGAAGAGGAAAGAAACAAATGGAAAGACATCCCAGGATTATGGGTTGGAAGAACTAACATTATTAAAATGACTATACACCAAAAGCAATCGACAGATTCAATGCAAATCCTATCAAAATACCAATGTCATTTTTCACAAAAATAGAAAAAAAAAATCCGAAAATTTGTCTGGAACCAAAGAAGAACCTGAATAGCCAAAGCAGTCTTGAGCAAAAAGAACAAAGTTGGAGGTATCTAAATATATCACAAGCCCATAGTAAACAAAATAGCATAGTATTTTCTATAAAAACAAAAATACGTAGACCAATGGTATAGAATAAAGAGCCCAAAATTAAATCCACATATTTACAACCAAGTGATTTTCAACAAAGACGCCAAGAACATATGTTGGGGAAAGGGCACCCTCTTTAATAAATGGTGCTGGGAAAATTGGATACCCATATGCAGAAGAATGAAACTGGGCCCTATATCTCACCATATACAAAAATAAACTCAACATGGATTAAAGTTTGAAACTTAAGACCTAAGACTATAAAACTACTCAAAGAAAACATAGGGGAAATGCTTCAGGACATTAGGCATAGATTTTATGGCTAAGATGTCAAAAGCACAAGCTACAAAACAACAATTAGACAAATGGTACTATATTGAACTAAAAAGCTTCTGCACAGCAAGGAAGCAGTCAACAGAATTAAAAGACAACTTGTTGAATGGGAGAAAATATTTTCAAACTATTCATCCGACAAGGTACTAATATTCAGAATGTACCAGGAACTCAAACAACAATGATTAAACCAAATGATCCCATTAAAAATTGGGCAAAAATTAAATAATATCCTTCATAGCTACAGGAATGGAGCTGTAGGTCATTATCCTAAGTGAACTAATCAGAAACAGAAATCAAATGTCTTATATTCTTATATGTGGGAGCTAAACAATGGGCTCACATGAACATAAAGATGGAAATAATAGACACTGGAAACTCCAAAAGGGAGAAGAGTGGAAGGGGGATGAGGGTGGAAAAATTACCTGTCAGGTACAGTGTTCACTATTTAGATAATTGCTACACTTGAAACCAAATTCTCACCATTACACAGTATACCCATGTAAGAGACATGCACACGTACCTCCTGAATCTAAAAAAATAAATAAATGTTTTAAAACTGGGCAAAGAACATGAATAGACATTTTTAAAAGAAGAAATACAGATGGCAATAGGTTATGAAAAATGCTCAACATCATTAATCACAAGGGAAATGCAAATGAAAACCACAATGAAATATCATCTTACTTTAGTTATAAAGGCTATTATGAAAAAGACAAGGCTGGGCTCAGTGCCTCAAGCCTGTAATCCCAGCACTTTAGGAGTCTGAGGTGGGAAGATTGCCTGAGCCCAGGGATTCAAGACCAGCCTGGGCAACTTGGTGAGACCTCATCTCTACAATAAATCAAGAAAAATTAGCCAGGTGTGGTGGCGCATGCCTGTGGTTCCAGCTACTTGGAAGGCTGAGGCAGAAGTATCACCTGAGCCCAGCAGGTTGTGGCTGCGGTGGCCATGAACATGCCACTGCACTCCAGCCTGGGCGACAGAGTGAGACTACAACTCAAAAAAATAATAAAAAAAAATAACAAGTGCTAGCAAGGATGCAGAAAAAAGAGAGCTCTTATATACTGCTGGTGGAAATGTAAATTAGTACAGTCACTGGGAAAACAATATAAAGATTTCTCAAACTAAAAATACAAATACTATACTTTCCAGCAATCCTACTACTGGGTATTTATCCAAAGGAAAAGAAATCAGCATATCAAAAAGACACTTGCACCCCAATGTTTATTGCAGCATTATTCACAATAGCCATAATATGAAATCAGTCTAGTTGTTCAATAACAGATAAATGAATAAAGAAAATGTGGTCTGTACAATACAATGGAATACTATCTGCCATAAAAAATAATGAAATCCTGGCATTTGCAACAGCATGGATGGAACTAGAGGACACTGTTAAGTGAAGTAAGTCAGGCACCAGAAGACAAATGGTTCATGTTTTCACTCATATGCAGAAGCAAAAAAAAAAAATTGATCTCATGGAGGTATAGGAGAATGATAGATACCAGAGGCTGGGAATTTTGTATGTTGTAGGAGGAATTATGAAGAGAGGTTGGTTAATGGGTGCAAACACACAGTTAGATAGAAAGAATAAGTTCTAATGTTTGATAATAGAGTAAGTTGCTATAGTTAACAACAATATATTATATATGTCAAAATAGCTATAGGAAAGAACTTGAAATGCTCTCAACACATAGAAATGATAAATACTTGAGGTGATAGATACCCTAAATACCCTGACATGATCATAATACATCCTATGCATGTAACAAAATATCACATATACCCTACAAATATGTACAGATATTATGTATCAATTTTGTAAAGATTTGGGACATTTCCTTTACCCCAGAAAGTCATACTCCTTTGTAGTCAATATCCCAACAACCTTCTCCAGAAAACTAATTCTCTGATTCCTACCATTACAGATAGTGTTTGTTTATTCAAAAACATTGCATAAATAGAATCATATTGTATGTACTTTTGTGCCTGCTTCATCCATGTTATCACATTTGTTCCTTTTTATTGTTCCACTGAATTTGCTTAGTTATCTATTACTGCATAAAAATTACCCCAAATACTTACTGGCTTAAAACAATAAACATTTATCATCTCATTCATCATCTTCTATAGGTCAAGTTAGATACAGTTCAGTTAGAGGGCTCTACCTCAAGATTTCTTACAAGGCTACAATCAAGAGGCTGACGAGGCTGCAGTCTCATCTTAAGACTCAGTTGAGGGAAGATCTACTTCATAACTCAAAAGGTAGTTGGCAGAATTTAATTCCTGCTGGGTTTTTGGACTGAGGGTCACATTTCCTTTCTGGCCCTTCACTTGTTGATTAACTGTTTTTCTTTTTTTTAATTTTTATTATAAAGATATGAAGCACAATTCAGGGTTAGGTATATAAACATCGATCATGCAGGTACCCTTGTCAATGAAGTATGCCCCTCCCTCTCCTAGCAGTTTCCCTCAACTGCCAATCCCATCCCCCCTCCCCTGACAGTTTTTCAATAATAAGCATTTATAAACGAAACTGCTACAAAAATCTATGTGCAAATATTTTTGTGGAAATATATTTTCATTTATTTTGAGTAAATACCAAAGAGTAGAATTGGTGGATAGATATTACATATACGTTTGAAATGCTAAGAAACTACCAAGTAGTTTTTTCCAAAATGACTGAATTTGGGAATTAATATGAGTGAAAAAAAATACCTGCCAGTAAAACATGAAAGTTCCTGTTGTTCCACATCTTTAACAATGTTTGGCATTATTATTCTGTGTAATTATAATAATTCTCTTGTGTACATAGTGGTATCTTAATAAGGTTTTATTTTGCATTTCCCTGAGGACTAACAATATTGAGCAACTTTTCATATGCTTTTTGGCAGTCTGTGTATCTACTTTCATGAAATTTGTACCCAGATATTTAGCCCATTTTTTGACAATCATAACAACAGTTATATTAACATAGGTAATAAGCCAGAAAAGGCTTATTTCCTGTTACATGTACATGTGCACAGCCCATGTGGGACTTCTTTCTACTATATTTTCTTGTTTTATTTTTAGTTGACTAGTTATAATTGTACAAACGTATAGGCTACATAGTGATGTTTTATTAAGTGTATAGAATGTGAAATTATGAATTAGAATATTCATAATGAGAATAATTAGGGTAATTAGATTATCATAGTCTCAGCATTTATCATTCCTTTGTGTTGTGAACATTCAAAATCCTCTCTTCTATCTTTTTGAAAATTACAATAAATTATAATTAATCATATTCACCCTACAGTGCAGCAGAACACCAGAACTCATTCCTATCTTGCTGTAATTTTGTATCTGTTAGTCAGTCTCTCCCATCCTCCTCTCCCCTCTTCTTTTCCAAACCTCTACATAATTCTGATGCCTACTTCCTTGGGCTCAAATTTGTTTTTAGCTCCCACATAGGAGTGAGAACATGCAGTGATTATCTTTTTGTACCTAACTTATTTTGCATAGCATAATGCTCTCCATGTTCATCCATGTTGCAGCCAATAACAGGATTTCATTCTTTTTTATGACTGAATAGTATTCTATTGTGTATATATATATACCACATTTTCTTTATCCATTTATCTGCTGTTGGAAACTAGGTTGATTTCATATTGTGGCTATTGTGAATAGTGCTGCAATAAACATGAAGGTGCAGATATTTCTTTGACATACTGGTTTTCTTTCCTTAGGATAAATATACATAATCCTAGTAGAATTAGGTGTAGTGGAATTGCTGGATTGTACATTAGTAGTAGTTTAGCTTTTTGAGAAACTGCCATACTCTTTTCCATAATGGCTATGCTAATTTACATTCACATCAACAGTGAATAACAGTTCCCTTTCTCTACAACTTTGCCAACATGTGTTATTTATTTTCTTTTTGATAATAGTCATTCTAACTGGGGTGAGATGGCATCTCATTGTGGTTTTGATTTGCATTTCCCTGATGGAATGTAATGTTGAGATTTTTAATGTATTTGTT
Organism: Carlito syrichta; assembly: GCF_000164805.1. Lineage (NCBI taxonomy): Eukaryota > Metazoa > Chordata > Mammalia > Primates > Tarsiidae > Carlito > Carlito syrichta. The sequence continues at coordinate 138,725 of NW_007251106.1, read as the reverse complement.
GACCATTTATATGTCTTCTTTTGAGAAATGTCTATTCAGATCCTTTGCCCAATTTTTATTCAGATTGTTTTGTTGTTGATTTGTTTGAACTTCTCATATATTCAGGATATTAGTCCCTTCTAGATGAGTAGATTGCAAGTAATTTATCCTATTCAACAAATTGTCTCTTAACTCTGTTAATTATTTCCTTCATTGTGCAGAAACTTCTTAATTTAATATAGTCCCACTTGTCTATTTTTGACTTTGTTGTTTGTGCTTTTCACATCTTAGTCATAAAATCTTTGCCTAGATCAATGTTCTGAAGCATTCCTCCTATGTTTTCTTCTAGTAGTTTTATAGTGTTGGATCTTATGTTTAATTGTTTAATCTATTTTGAGTTGATTTTTGTTTATGGTGAGAGATAGGGTTCATTTTTACTCTTCCACATATGGATATCCAATTTTTCCAGCATCAATTATTGAAGAAAATGTCCTTTCTCCAATGTATGTTCTTGGCAATTTTGTTAAAAATCAGTTGGCTGTAAATATATGGATTTATTTCTAGGTTCTCTATTTGTTTCATTGGTCTATGTGTCTTTTATACCAATATCATGCTGTTTTGTTTGCTATTGCTTTATATACTTTTAAGTCAAGTTTGTGACGCCTCCAGTTTTGTTCTTTTTACTCACTATTACTTTGGCAATTCAGAGTATTTTGTGCTTCTAAATGAATTTTAGGCTCACTTGTTCCATTTCTGTGAAGAATGTTGCTGATGTTTTGACAGAGATTACATGAATCTATAAATTGCTCTGGGTAGTATGGACATTTAAGCAATATTAATTCTTCCAATCTATGAACATGGGGTATCCGTTTGTTTGTTTGTGTCCTCTTGGAATTTTTTAAAAATAGTGTTTTACAATATTTATTGTAGTGGTCTTTCACCTCCTTGGTTTAATTTATTCCTAGGTATTTCTTGAAGTTATTGTAAATGGAATTGCTTTCTTGGTATCAGCTTGCTTGTTACTGATGTATAAAAATGTTACCAATTTTTTCATGTTGATTTTTTATCCTGCAACTTTACTGAAGTTATTTGTTGGCTCTAAGCATTGTATGAATGAATATTTAAGCACACACACACACACACACACACACACACACACACACACGAGAGAGAGAGAGAGAGAGAGAAACTGCAAAAAATGTATAAACATTTTAAGAAAGGAAAATTGTAATAATCAATATATACTGATAACAAAAGATGGATACAAGTCACGTTTGACTTCTGCAATTACAAGAGGTGCTCATAGTGGTTACCATCAGTGTCCAGACACTTTTGATTATGATAAACATGCATAAATAACATCTCGTGTTTATTGCAACATTGTTCACAATAGCAAAAACATGGAACCAATTGTGCTGCACATCAAAAGAGGACTGAATTTAAAAAATAGATGAACTTAGAGTCTATAATACTGAGTGATCTATGTCAGAAACAAAAACAGTATCACATGTTCTCACTCATAAGCAGACCTTGAACAATTGTAATACTATACAAAAAGAGTTGACAGTAGTGGGAAACTACCAGGGGGGGGGGGGGGGAGGGGCGGGACAGCACACCTCATCAACAAGGGTACCTGCATAATGAACCCTGAATTGTAGCCCACATCTTTTTTAAAAGTTTTTTATTATAAATATGTGGGGTACAATTCATGGTTAGTTATACAAACGTTGATTATGCAGGTGCCCTTGTTAATGATGTATGCCCCGCGCTCCCCTAGCAGTTTCCCTCAATTGCCAATCCCATCCCTCTCCCCTGACAGTTTCCCACTACTGCCAATCCCTTTCTTATAGGATTATAATTGTTCAAGGTTCACTTATGAGTGAGAACATATGATTCTCTGTTCTTTGTTTCTGTGATAGATCACTGAGTATGATCGACTCCAAATCCATCCAAGTTGCTGTGAAGTCCTATGTTTGTCTTTCTTTATGACTGCATAATATCCCATTGTGTATATGTACCACATATTTTTTATCCAGTCCAGTTTCGATGGGCAACATAGTTGATTCCGTGTTTTTGTTATTGTGAATAGAGCTGCAACAAACATATGTGTGCAGGTATCTTTTTTGGAGAATGATTTGAGTTCCTCCGGGTAGATTCCCAATAGGGTAATTGCTGGGTCATATGGAAGATCAATTTCTAGTTCTTTCAGAAATCACTACACTGTCTTCCAAAGAGGTTGCACTAGTTTGCATTCCCACCAGCAGTGTAGAAGCGTTCCTTTTTCTCTACGTCCTTGCCAGTATCTATTGTTTATTATTATTATTATTATTATTATTATTATCATTTTTTTTTTGAGTTGGAGTCTTACTCTGTCACCCAGACCAGAGTGCAGTGGCCACTCCCGGCCACTGCAGCCTCGACCTGCTGGGCTCCGGCGATCCTTCTGCCTCAGCCTTCTGAGTAGCCGGAATTACAGGCACGCGCTACCATGCCCAGCTGAACCCGCAGGCTCAGGCAATCCACTCACCTCAGCCTCCCAAAATGCTGAGATTACAGGCTGAGCCACCGAGCTGGCTTGTTGTTTGTTTTATTAATGATGATCATTCTTACTGGGGTTCTCAATGTGGTTTTGATTTGCATTTCTCTGATGATGAGTGAGACTGAGAACTTTCTCATGTGTCTGTTAGCTGCCCATATATCTTCTTTTGAGAAGTGTCTATTCATGTCTTTTGCCCACTTTTTAAAGGGGCTGTTTGTTTTTTCCCTGTAGATCCTAGCTGTTAGGCCTTTGTCAGATATAGAGTGGGCAAATATTTTTCCTCATTCTGTGGGCTGTCTCCCTGCTCTCTTGATGGTTTCTTTTGCTTTGCAGAAGCTCGTTAGTTTGATGAGGTCCCACTTGTCTATCTTATTTCTTGAGGTATTGGCCTTTAGGGTTCTGAATAGGAATTGGTTGCCAGTTCCAATTTCCGTAAGGTTGTCTCCTATATTTTCTAATATTCTTATAGTTTGAGGTTTTACGTTTAGGTCTTTGATCCATTTGGAGTTAATTTTTGTGTATGGTGATAGGTAGGGTTCCTGTTTCAATCTTCTGCTTGTGATCAGGCAGTTTTCCCAGCACCATTTACTGAATAGGGTCTCCTCTCCCCAGTGATTGGTGGTGGAGGCTTTGTCTAAGATGAGTTGGTTGAGGAATTGAGTGTAGCCCACATCTTTAAAAAAATAAAATAAAATAAATATAAATCTCTTAAAATGATCATATCATATCATTTGCAAAGCAAGACAATTTGACTTCCTCTTTTTCTATTTGGATGCCCTTTATTTCTTTTGGTTGCCTAATTGCTCTGGGTCGACTTCAGGTACTATGTTGAAAAAGGGTGGTGATATTGTACATCCTTGGCTTATTCTAATTCTTAGAGGAAAGACTATATCAGCTATTCCCCATTCAAGAGAATGTTAGCTGTGGGTTTTTCACATATGGACTTTGTCATGCTGAAGAATATTTCTTCTATGCCTCATTTGTTGAGAGTTTGTATTTGATTGGTTTTTGTTCTATTTTTGTTTCTTGGGATAAGGTCACTTTATGTTGCCCAGGCTGGAGTGCTGTGGCTACTCCTGGGTTCAAGCTTTCCTCCTGCTTCAGCCTTCCAAGCAACCGGGACTATAGGCACATCCCACTGTTTCAGCTCTTGTTGAGATTTTTTTGTTTTTTGTTTTTTATCATGAAGGTATGTTGAATTTTATCAAACACTTTTTCTGTGTCTGCTGAGATCATCATATGATTTTTATGCTTCATTCTGTTGATGTGATTGATTTGCATATGTTGAACCATTCGTACATCTTGGGATAAATCCCACTTTATCATGGTGTATTATCTTTTTTTTTTCTTTTTTTTTTTAAGTTGGAATCTCACTCTGTCACCCAGACTGGAGTGCAGTGGC